>NC_069719.1:14760430-14975430 GCF_027358585.1 Pangasianodon hypophthalmus
AAAGATAAACATGGAGCTGTCCGTGTTTTTCCCATTTTGTAGCTCGAAAATGATGTATATCTGAAGGCTTACTCCCCTTTTCTGAAGTAAATCAAATGCAGCAAAAAGATTTGTGAAATTTTCAGCTCAACAAACATATGAAAAGAAAACTGATAAATTAGGATTGCCAACCTAAACATGGTAAATTACCTGTAATAAAATATAATAAATTGTACTTCTTCGTAGTGTTTGGGACTATCATGTGCAGTAATTTATCCACACAACTCAATGCAGTAATTAAGCACAATAGTGGAAAAAAATGGAGGAGCAGTGCTGAAAGAAGAACTGTTTTCATAAAGTGGGCAACATCCCCAAAAGACGAGTCAGAAGAACAAGTATTCTTGGTTGTAGAAGATTAGAAAAGGTAACTATTTCTTAAACTATATCCAAAGCATGCTACACACAGGGGTTCTGTTTCTGCTCCCGTGACAGACAGGGTTGCATACATTATTTTGAAGCTAATGTGAATACAGCTATTGTCACTCGTTCACTTTCTGATAAAGACAGATTGTTCACTATGTCTTTCTGGCTACACAAACTAGAAGCTGGAATTATTAATATTATAGCTCTTCCCAACACATGGCCTTTATTTTGATTCTGTATTTTCTGCACGCATCACTTCAATCATATCTGTCACACAAAAATTTTGTAACTGAACAATATATTCAAGGCTCTTATTTTGAAATGGCCATGTTTGTAGATTTTAAAACAAAAAACATCAAAATAAGTTGAAGCCAGGTCTTCTTTATTAATCAAATTGCATGGAACTGGATTTGTGCGATATGATGATATTCTCTACATCTATTCTCTACAATATTCAGTGACATTTACTCAGATTATATTACCAGATCTGCTAACCTTTATGCATTTTGTGTAGGAGCTCTGCATTTAAATTTGAGTACACTATTATGATTAAAACTTACACCAAAAGAGCAGTCTTTTTCTCTAAAATAAAACAGAAGATGAGCTACTCGACATGCAAGTCTGAAATGATTTGCACAGGTACTCTCAATTCTTCAATATTAACCAACACTGCCTGGAAGCCTCGCTGTTGGCCATGTGGACATTAGACAACTGAATTTGTCTATCAAACATGTATTATGTTTTTTCACCATTTACTGAAAAATCCCTTAAAACCCCATCATCTAGCTAGGTTTTTGCAATTGCCACTGCCAGCCAGCAGCTCCTGACCACATAGCTAATAATATTAAACCCTCCCTTACTCTCTTTAAACCTGAAATAACAGAAATGCTCATTGTCCTGTGTGTAAATCATTTATCATGATTTCTAAAATGGTAAATTTGCAAGCAGGGAATAAATTTTAAGCCTACTTGGAATAAATGTTATGTTCTTAACCAACATTTTGATTCAAAAAAGCAAAGCAATAAGAAATGCAGTAAATATGCAACAAAGAAAGTTTATTGTTAATGTTGATAATCTCAAGTCTTAGAGCATGCCTAAACAAAAGATAAAATAAAAATGGAACCACAGCATATAAAACCCCGCAACAGACACGAACAGTTGTGTAGCAGCGTCTTCCATTAGTCAGGTTTTATTGTGATTCAAGATAATAATCTTAATTGCTTATCCCTTCTGTCGTTACAATAAAAATAATCCCACCCAAGTATGAAAACAGGCACCTATGACATCATCCACACACAACGCCCAGGCGTAATCACAGATCCGATGGAGCAGAAATATAACCCAGGCCTTACAGAACAACAACACAATGTTAATGATTGCAAAGTCACAGATTGGCTTGAACTGATGGTGCTAACGCAATGTGTCGTTCGAATAAGCAACAGTAAGATACACTAGGCTTCTGATATGAATCAGAATCTGACACTACACAATTTTAATTCTCTGACATCTGAAATCATCTGACAGCTTGGCCAAACACGTTTATTGGACATTATTCTCTCACACTGTGCAACAAACACCATATGATTCATATGGCGTTAAAGTCAAACTCACACAGAATCGTACAGTGTAAGCCTGGATACACACACAATTATTTATCTGGCTTTGCACAAAGTTAATCTGTTCTTATTAATAATTGTATCTATTCCTTTTATGGTAATCAAGGAAGAATTTTAAGTTTAAGTTAAACAGAGAGCTGTCATGAGTCCCAACAAAAGCAATATGGGCACACAATACAGTTCAACAACAACACCCAGCTGCACAGTGGAAGCAAAATGTTGTGCTCGCTGTTGTCCTTGTTCCCATAACAGGAGGGTGAGGTAAAGACAGGCAGTGTGTGATCAGGTGCTCCAGTAATTACCAAACTCAGCCAAGCCCAACCAAGCATGACATGCACACACCGCAGCTTTCCAGCTCAAACCAATATCTTTTAAAGATGGAGCCAAAATCTAGCACATGGGTGTGTGCACTCATCTTAATTACAATAACTAGTTAAGCTTCAAACAAACATAATTACACAAAGCAAGTCATAATACTCGAATTCAGGCTGTGAAGGTGAATTAAAAAAAAAAAAAAACATGGCAACACAAGGTTCAAGGAAATGAATGACATGTGAATGAAGAAAGAAAAGAAAAAGAGAAAGGAGGTCTTAACATCCAACACCCCATCACTCATCCTTACTTCCTATCTGTACAGGAAGCAGCCAGTAGGAGGAAATCCTCAGTATTATGAAAGCACAGCACTCTGTAAGTCTGGAGTGGTGCAAGAGCGAAATTTAGGCCCTAAAAGGTTAAACAGACCTGCCTTATCTAGCGTGATGCATACGGACAAAAACAACACAGAGGGAAATTATGGCCGTGGAGCGGTCTGTTAGCGCTGATTACTAGTCTTGACATTGAACCAGTAGTGGAGTCAGCAGAACACACACTGATACGACAGGCACAAAGACTCAAAACAGAACAGCTTAGACATCTGAAAAAATGTAAACGCAGTTACTAAAAGCACACAATAAACCTAAAAATGGATATGAACTGTTGTGTCTAGTGAGTGCCACATTATTCATGACCTAGAGCACTGTTTTGGTGATTCGTTCAGCAGCAATGATTCATCATTTTTAATGTCAAAATTTACTGAGGAGAAATTTTATCTTCAACATAACAATTTAAGATGGCACAAACACAACAACTAACACTGGAAAACAGACAATGTTATGAACAAGCTCAACACAGACAATACACCTACTTCAAGTGTCAGAAAGGAATAACACCTAACAGGTTCTGTTATACAAAAAATAGTCTGCGCCCAGGTATAACAGCACAGTCTGCCAACGATCTGCCAAGAATTCCAATTTTTAATTCATTAACAAAAAACACATTATCCTTTTTAACTGTTTCAAGTTACACTTAATGTGATAGAACGTCCGTAAGACAAGCTAGATCCTGTTAGCACTTACATTATAGCAGCTTTAATAAAGTCATTTGTTCACCAGCCTCGCTTTTTTCTCTCCCGAAATTAATCTGTATTCAACTAAAGGTCATAACCCACAACCTCCGACTAGGAAAAACCAAAGTAACTCTGAATCACGAACTCAGGATGGTCTCCTCAACTCTGAGTTCAGCAAGTGACATCAAATCGACATGGCTGCTCACAGCATCAGCAAACACAGCAGCACTTCTTACTTTTCAATGAGTTATACTGTATACACAGTGTGCTTTGGATCAAAAAACAGATAAACATACAGGAGGAGGCTAGATTGTTGCTAACAAAAGACAAACATGGACGTGTCTACGGGTTTTCCCCCTTCTGCACAAGTCAAATGCAGCATAAATAAGACAAAAGAACGCAGCTTGTCTTGTGACTGAGCAAACGGAAAAATGTAAACTACTCTCTCGTGTCGGGAAACTTACTGACTGATACAAAGCTCTGACCCCTGAGACTCCTTCCATAAATGGTAAACATTTCCTTATAGAAAGCTTCACCATATCAACAATTATACATTTTTCTTTGTTAAACAACACCACCTTCTGACTTGGAGAATTCAATCGCATTGCTCTGTAATATGCAATAACAGCTTCTAGTTGGTGAAATCTATCTGAAAGTGACCGAAAGGCACAGAGAAGTCTATCAAAAAGCAAAATGGTTTTCGAAAAAAAAAAAAAAAACTGCTTGTGTTAGATTGTGTGCAAACACAGCAGGTTAGCCAAAGTGTTCACAAATACACTTAATACTTGTGGTATCCAATTATATCCAATTAAGTTAAAGTATCCAGAAAATAAGCCAGCCCCACGACTTAACCAGGGAATACTTTCTTAAAAACACATGCAAAAATAGCCATGCAAAGCTAGCCAAATCCTTTCAGCTGCTTTCAACCACCAGAGCTCTAAACTCGACGACTTCCTGCGCCAACTCCTTATTAACCAAAAGTACTAAAAGAAAAAAATACTCTTCTATATTCTATATATTGGTCAAATGCATGAGCAAAAATGGCGAGGGATCTCTGTTTGAAAAGCTTTCTGTGTCCCATATTGTTTAAAATTATGTAGTGAGCATTAATATCCTCGAATCTCAACTGTGGATGCAATTAATAATCATAACTTGGGCCAATTTATTGAATGAAAACAAAAATAAATAATTAAAATCATTTTTAAAAAGTTAAAATAATTCTAATGTTCAATATTTTTACTGTGTTTATGAAAGCTGGGTCATTTCTACAGGCGTAACGTGTTAAGACCGAACTGCCAGACATCATGTGGTTTGACCCCACAAGGTTTTTATCAGTAAGAAACTTGCTCATGTTGCATCTGAAGTTTAGACTGATAATGCATTCTTTGGCTGAAAGCAGTTTTCGTACCACTTTAAAAAACCTTATACAACACAGAAATGATATAATTAGTAATGCACAGATTAATTCATGATCAAAATTCTTTCTGACACGAATAGACTGTCAAGACAACCTATATTACTTTTCCATTACCTAATATTGCCAGGTGCTTATCTTCAGAGACATTGAGTTTGTTTGCGTCAGAGTTTACAGCAGGTAGGTATAGATTTGAGAAGATGGGTGAAAACATGTGCGTGGGCATTTCTTAATAGAACACAATAAGCTGGAAATAAGTGCTGTCATCACTTTCAGACACTGATCCTGCTGAACCCATATGCATCTTTCCTCTCACTCACTCATCAGAGCCGTATAACGAATAAAGTCAGGTATGGATATGGCACTCATCACCACAATCATCACTTAGCCTTAGGTTGTTTTCACACTTGTGCTTTTTTCTGGACTCGGGACCATTTGAGACCTGAGTTCAGTACAGTTGGTGAAGTGTGAGCTCTGTTTTCGAGCCCATGAGCAGTCCAGAGATCTGATTCTTGCTCATCTTCAAACCAGCGATCTGGGCTTTACTTTACTTTCAACATATGGTATCATGTAGACTACCCATGGTTCAGGAGGTATTCCTGAAGCCTACGGTTATGAGACACGCCTCCCAAACAAACCCAGAATCGATCCTGAGTGCGGGCTTGAGTTTTCAAAATTGTGAAAATGCCCTTAGTTGAGATGAGAGCTTGAACAGTGGAGCTTTGCCATCTCGAAACTATATATATATATATATATATATATACGGATTTAAGCCTTAACTGGATTTTTAAATAGCTATCTGGATTTTAGACCAACAGTCAGGGTGTATAGTATATGTATACCGTTAATATAATAGCTTTCATTTGTGAAAATCTGTGCATGCATGCAAGCATAAACAGCCTCAGATGTAAACATCATAGATTTAATTAAACCTACAAAATGGAAACTCTCCCAAATAAATATCTGGCACTAAAGGGACTCCAGTTAAAAAAATTAAAATTAAAAAAAATACCAAAAAAAAAAAAAAAGAAAGGGCAGAAAGTCTTTTTTCTTTTTTACCAGATTTTACCACGGCACACTGAACAGCATACATGCATGATGTAGAAAGAAATCCAAATATTGACTGACTCGTGTAGGTCGGGTTTTTCCCCCCCCCCTTTATTGTATTACCCAAAGTGCATGCAAACACACTGGATAAATTATTGCCAGACTGACTTATTTGCCATCATCACTTTATCCTGTAGACATGATTAGGCTTTGGGTGTCTTGTAGGTGCCAAAACTGACTCACTTAATATCCTAGGATCATGTTTACTATGATGAGCTAGAATACCAGATGATAAAATATACATGCTGAGATTTTAAAATGTCTTGAAAAATGCATGCACACAGCATTTAAGACAATATTAGTATCACAAATTTGAAGTGAACGTGATTTGAAGTATTTGATACAGGGATTGAAGGTGCATTCAGAAATACAAGGGAATTTTATTTATATCAAAAACCAGTCATGAGGTATAAATAGAAGGTTTAGTGAAGAAGTGGAAGAAACCAAGGAATCGCAACAGTCAGAGTGAACATGCGACTTACTTACTTACTTACTCCAAATCTTTCACAGGCTTAGGTTTCAATGTAATACAACTAAGAAAACTGTCAGATACCAACTTTCGCTAAAAAGAATAAGGTCCCTCAGAATGCCTCTGGAGATACAGGACATTTACCGTGTCTGAGGCAGCAATAAAAGGCAGATTTGTTTAGTTCGTCAGCACGACGGGTAGTTTGCTGCTGGTCGTGTGGCTTGGCAGGATAACACAACAGGAAGTAACCTGGACAATCTGAGCAGAAATTTGTGTGCCAAACCAGCACATGGCTCACCATGAGCCTTAACATCTAGTGGTTATATTATATATAAGTTTAGCCATACTCTTTTTTTTTTATTATTTATTTAAAAAAATAGTATTGTTGCAAAGCAAACAACACCTATGTGTGAGATAGGATCTGAGACAGGATCTGTGTGCTGTCAGTGTTCAGGGTTATGCATTAACAGATCTGAAGCATTACATTAGCTTTACAAACAGTTAGTCAGTTCAGCACATGTAACAGCTCATGTGCATTAGTGTTGTCTGGTACTGTCTGAATGAAGGACCTCAATGAGCTTTACTTAATTCACCTGCTTGTTTTTTATTTTATTTTAATTTTTAACAGATTACCACACAATACTGCAGCTGCTCTCAAAGCTATCGACCATATGCAAGGACTGGGAACAGACTGGATTTAAACCCACTGATCCCGCATGCCCTTTCTCAGTTTAACAGTCAGCTATTTCTCATTAACAGCAGGGATAGAACATCACTGTCTGAGTGTGCTAGGAAGCTAGCTACCTAGCTAGCACGCTAGCCAGCTACGCCAGAACAATTAAACCCAAATGACACCTGACACTAGCTAGCATCGCCACTTAACCGGCTGTACACCAAAGAACACAATGTAGACCAAACATATGCACATTCCGTCAATATAAAGCTAGCTAAGAGGTTGCGTTATCCCTGTTTCTAGAAGAACAGACAGTTTCATTCAGGGAAACAAAAGGCACGTCGTCTCACGGCTGTCATGTATATGCAGCTAGCTAGCTTGCTAGCTCGCTGACTCGTTTGCTCATTGGTCCACACACCTAGCCACCTAGCTAGCCTGCTAAGCTAACGCACGGTGCTGTCAGTGAGTCGCAGCCTCTGTCACAGCACCAAAGCTCACCTAAGAGTGACCGGAGATGCTTCAAGCGGGTTAAAACATCCTTCTTTGGGTCCAGAACTTTCTGTGTAGATTTCTTGACGTCTCCATAACCCCTTCGAGTAAACATTCCGCTGTGAAAGTCAATTTTGAAGCCCTTTTACCATTCAGTCGGTGTCCTATATGCCGCCACTCTCCCAGCTGCTGAACGTTTGACTTGTGTTATTCCAGCGGCCGCCTCTCCGCGGGGTGTAAACACGGAAGCGCGCAGACGTCGCTCTGGCCAGACTTGGCCCTTGACCCCGCCCCTAGCCCCGCCCCCTATGGCCCCTGTCGCAGGTTGGTTTTTTTTTTACTCTTTCTCCACACAAACACTGCAGCACGTATCACATAACACTGTCCGATATCTCATAATCATACAAATGTCCTAATAATAATAATAATAATAATAATAATAATGATCTTGTTCCTAGCGAAGTACGTGGCGTTGAACTGTAACTGCATGTTTTGTTTTTGTTTTTTTTTGCCGGCTTCACTCAGTAAAAACAACACAGCTGGACGTCAGTCGACTATTTTACCATATAATCTTCCTAAGCAAATGGATAGGTTAAAGGCCTTAATGGTTTCCTAAACATAATACAAGATCACCACCAACACCAACACCAACAACACCTTCACCACCACCACCACAAACAACACCATCACCAACACTATCACTACCACCGACACCACCAACTCCTACACCAATACCAATACCAACACTATCACTACCACCAACACCACCAACTCCTACACCAATACCAATACCAACACTATCACTACCACCAACACCACTAACTCCTACACCACCACCATCACGAACAACATCATCACCAACACTATCACTTCCACCAACACCACCAACACCACCAACTCCTACACCAATACCAACACTATCACTACCACCAACACCACCATCACCAACACTATCACTGCCACCAATACCACAAACTCCTACACCAATACCAACACTATCACTACCACCAACACCACCAACTCCTACACCACCACCATCACGAACAACATCATCACCAACAACACCATCACCAACACTATCGCTACCACCACCACCACCAGCTCCTACTCCTACACCAACACTGCCAACAACAACACTTTCATCAGCACTATCACTGCCACCAACACCACCAACTCCCACACCATCACCAACACTATCACTACCAACAACACTACCACCAGCAAAACCACCACCACCACCATCAGCACCAATACCAGTGCCAACACCACTACCACCATCAGCAACAACAACAACAACAACAACAATAATAATAATAATAATAATAATAATAATAATAATAATAATTTACAATTATTATTGTTGATGTTGTTGTTGTTAAATGTAAAATGCCCTGGGCTTTTTTGTGTTTGTTAGCTGGACTTTGGTATAACATTAAGTAATACAGCTGTTTTTTACATGTTACACAGTGTGAGTTTACAACAGGGTAAAGAGAGCATTATAATTATAATGAGATAGAGAGAAACATAATTTTTTTTCCCTTTATATTTTATAATTGTGGTTCGAATTCAGCAAAGTATGTATCAGTGTAAACTGAATTAAACTGAAAACATGGCAAGCTGCATGTTACCGAGTTAAACACTCCAGAGTGCCATCTGGTGTCAAAGAATTAAACCGACTTAAATTTTGTCACCATGATTAATGACAAATATTCACGTGAAGCTGAAACATCTCCTTGTCCATTTCATGTTTTGCCTTTAGACTAGAAAAATCATTCATTTGCCTAATTGGCTAAACTATGAATAGTAAAATGTCTCTCTCTCTCTCTCTCTCTCTCTCTCTCTCTCTCTCTCACACACATGCACACACACACACACACACACACACACACACACACACACACACGTTCATTGTGACTCTGGGCCTGAGCCTCTCAGTCCTTATTTACTGATTTCTGGATGGCCACAGTTGAAAGGTCTCTCTGCTTGGCACAAACTCTATACTGCCTTTCACGCTTTTGCTTAAGCTGGTGACCGGAAGCTTTTACTCGCCAATTAAGAAACATAATTTGATGTCAGACATGCCTCCTGTGGTGTATGTGAACTGAAGGTTTGACTGCATTAAGCAAATTCTGCTTTCTGATTTAGCAGATAATTAACATGGCAGTGAATTAACATTCTGGAGAGCATTGGAGACGGAAATCTTTGAGCTGACAGTGAGAGAGCAATTTAGTGAAGATGAGTAATTGAATTAAATGTGATAAATTGCAAAAGGCATTTTGGATTTGCTTGATTTGCTTATCTTTTAATCCTTAGCAGAAGGAAAACAATCTCAGGTCATTTCTAGTGAGGCAGACAGTAGTAGTAAAGCAAATCCCTCTTCTCCATCCTCTTTTCTCTGTCTCTCTCAAAAGGCATTAGCCTACAATTAGTAGGCTATGATGCCACTGCACAACTGTGGTAGGGATAATGATCTTCAATACTGGCCATATAGCATTCACAGAATGAGCAGAGGTGCAAATGTGCGTAACTATATATATGTGTAAAACTATATTTGGACAATACAATAATATGACCAAGGAAGATCAGGGTCAGTTGTCCTGTGTTTAAGTTTGTGAGACAAGTATCACCTCCTAGATGTGAGCAAACACTGCAGAATCATCCAAAATAACCTTACAATAATACTGTACCTGCATTGTGGTTAAGGTTCTGCGCTAATAACAAGAAGGTTGCGAGTCCAAATCCCAAGAGTCACATCTGAGGTCTTGAGCAAGTCCCTCAACCCTGTTCAGCTTTATGGTAAGACTGTATTCTGCCTTAACCCTGAGCTGTAGCTTCTTCTTCTTCTTCAGTAAGAATGCAGGATTTTTAAAATTATATACTAAATATAGTTTACAAGTACAACACCCCCAAAGGTTCAGGAACTGAATCGACTTTACATGTATGCCCCAAATCTCAGTGTGTATTTTGGATAATGTAGTTACTCTTACTTACACTGTGCAATAGGCCTAATACCTTCTACTTCCAGTATTTACATCCATCCAGCTGCACTGTCACTTTTGTTGTGTGTTAGATGTACAGTCAACCTGAATTATCATCAATTATCATAACCTTTCATAAAAATGAGCAAAATTGAAACACAAAAAGAATAATGCATGCACTGAGTGATATTTTGGGCTTGAACACATGGGAACACAATATAGTTTTATCTGAACACAATACCTTTCAAAGATAAAAGGTTTTCCTAAGGATAACTTTATTTTTGGCATCCTTACAATTTACATATGTTTGATGAAGCTTCTCTTGAAGAGAATCATAAAGCTGGAAACACTTAGATGGATCTCGGGCCAGTCCCTACATGCTGAACATTTCAAGCTCTGTTATATTCACACAAATGGACTGCCCTCTGTAATTCAGACCATGGATTTTCAATAGGGATCAAATACATAGACTGGCATGGTCATTTTTTTTCCCCCTCAATAATTTCTGTGTTGATGCTCATGTGTCCAGTTCCTGGCTCCATACCTTTAAAACATTTTTTATTATGGACCCAATTGTGCTTAATGGTATTTTTATGTTTTCTTATGTCTAGTTTAATGAATATTGCATTTTTATGTCTATTTTTATGTACCACTTTAGAAAAAGAGACTGCACTAGAGCTCAAGAATCTTCTCTAGTTAAAAATTAAATAACACAATGACATATAGATGGCTTTTACTGTATAAACAACACACACATACACAACTGTATGTCAAAATATTAATTCACACACAAAGTAAGGGGTAATGTAAAGTAAAGTAAAGTAAAAGAATGTCCACAAAATCTCAGAGCTAAAATATTTCACATGACTGATTATGAATTTTATTATGTCATTATGTCATGAGTCCACAAGCTCCCCAGTTAATCCATGCTATATACATATAAATAACTGCTGTATCATTTAATGTAAATTGTATATTTAGTTTTTGCTAGGACTGAAAGACTGACTGTGTCATTGCTTGAGTATACAGTTCATGGCCATGCCTTAGGTATCTCATGACCACAACAGAGGGAAAAGTGGGGTCAGTTGTAACACTATCAATTGCTTTAATCAGCACCATGCGACAGTGGTGACACTCTGCACATGCTCAGTAGCATCCTCTGAACAGCAACTTCATCACAGCTCTGAAGAATGTATCATCAAAAGTCAGATTTTGAGGTGTTAAAGTAATTTTCCTCATCTGGAGAACATTCTGAGGCATGTGTTCACAACATAGGCTAGTTTTGACCAATGTTCAGCTGACTCTCAGTTAGCATGATTAATAGTTGACAATGCTAAGCTATTATAGTTAATATATCAGATTTTAAAATGGGTGTGACAGTGTGGGGTCAGTTGTAACAGTGTTCCAAGATATCTTAGATATTTAGATATCTAAGATGTTTAACAAAGACAAGATATCTACGACATCTTAAGAAGATATTTAACAAAATACAAAAGAGATTCCCTTTACTTCCATGATTTCCTTCATGTAAAACCTCACGGCACAAGGATGAAGCTCAAAGACCTGAGCATTTCAGCTGTTATTCATGTGATTCATGCATCATGCTGTGACAACCTTTATGCACCTAGTTCTTTTTAGCAAAGAAAGTGCTTCAAAATATACATATCTTTCACAGATATAATGAGATGTTACAGCTGACCCAGGATCATGTTACAACTGACTCCATCCATGGGCCGAGTGTAACATAGGGTCCTTTGATTTAATTGTATATATCCGCTGAACATGGAATTTTTTTTTTTATTATGCATGGTTAACAGACAAAGCTACATATCCTCTGCTAAAGAAAACTGGAATGTTAGAATATTATGCTCAGAAGATTTATAAAAAAAAGTGGCAAATGTTGCAACTAAACTGGATCTGCAATAATAACCTAATGAGTGACTTTACAGTTTGTGACCTTGAAATATATATTAACTGGTGGCCACATGTTATTAAAAATAAGCACCATGTCACCTCATCGTACATAACTGTAGGATATTGTAAATATCAAATATAATAATATTATTATCAATAGAAAATGAAATGATTGGTCCCTGATGATGAGATGTGAGGTTATATATTCAGACAGCAGGTGGCGCCATGAGCCCACAAATAAACCTCCTCCAGCAGCTTTCACTCAATTTAATCCCAGGTTTCAAAAGCACTTGTGTGCACTAAATTGTCATGTAGAGCTCGGAAATACTTGACTCTTCTTTCTGTGTAGTTATTGGTTTCCCTTTTTTTTTTTAAAAAAAAAAAACAAAACAAAAAAAACCTAAGTGTCATTTGAAGCTAATGTGCCCCATAATAAGATGCTAATGACAAGATGCCACTGAATATTTCTCTCTCTACTGCAAGGAGAACAGCACAGAGGAATCTTCAGTGGATTCACAGTGAAGTAAGTCAGAATCATTACTGCACAAATTATAAGACAATTAAGAAAGATTTCAGGAATTAAAAGGCAGGAAAATGATGGTGACCTCAAGGGTGTCTTTAAAATGTCTTTCAATTCACATGAACATGCTAAAAGTATCCTGGTACTTAGTTATTATAAATAAACAAACAAATAAATAAATAAATAAAAAATAAAAGACCCAATGAGTCCCTAACATTATTCCCTTCATTGTGACAGGAAATGTCATTGTGTTGTTTCACACATGGACACCAGGGGTCGCTTTGGAGTTTGCCTGCATGGTAGGAAAAGTAGAACACTATGGACATTTTATAATTTAATATTAGAAGTCCAATCATTTCATATTTTTATTTGGTTCACATTATGCATTAAGTATTAAAAGGCCTGAGTTTAGTCCATATTTAAGAAATGAATGAAAATAATCACTCAGACTCATTTTTTTTATTTAATCTTTTCTTCAGCATAGTGTGACTTTGGGCTAATGGGAGCAGTACAGTTAGCAGTTAACAGGAAGTTAACACACATCTGTTTCTTAGACTGGTGTGCTTATGATTTGATATGGGACCACACCAGGTATAAAACAACTAGTTTGAAGCAAAACTAGCCCACGATTGAGAAATCAGAATCAGGCACATTATATCATGGCTGAATTTTACACTCCTGCTTCTAAAAAAAAAGGTTGCACACACTTAATTAAAAGTCTGTCCTGAAAGCATTTTCTATCTGCACAGATAATCTGTAGTGAAATTAATAAGCAGAGAAAAAGAGAATGATTATAATGGGGAAAAGGTGTTTTAGCTGTATTGCATGGCAGGGGTCTCTTTATCTTCAGTGTGTGATACATGCTACATAGTAAATGGTTCTTCAGTGTTTTTTTGCTCATAATCTGATTCCAATTTCTCCAGTCATCACGCTCTTAGGAGAAGAACGGGTAGATATTTAATTGCGGTGCCCGTGCTTTAATTGGGTTCACCTAAATGTAAGACTAGCTTCTGAAAAACCATCTGGCATCTTTTAAACTCTTGACGATGGGTTTTCTAGTATACATCGGTTTCTCTGATGAATGATGTGTGCATTCATCAGCTCATCATGGAAAAGAATGGACTCATCCTTCACACGACAGCCTTATATTTCAAAGACTGAAATTTATCTCTCAAACAGATTGGAATAGCAATTTTTCATAATAGTAATTTTCAATGAGAATGTGCTTGAGAGATATCTTTTAACACACTCTTGCAATAGTCAATCATAAGGAACTTTTAGTTAGCATGACTAATAATACAGGGTGTCCCAAAAGTCTCCATACATAGCGGAAATGAACACTTTTTTAGCAAAATGTCTTCCAAAATTTTACAAATATCATCTTTTTTGACTCTACAAATGTGTCATCGATATATTTTATTAATTAGATGAATACCTTACTATTCTAAATTCATAATTTAGAGATTCAAGTAAACTTAAAATAATGTAGAAAAAAACCAACTGCAATGCAGTTAAATACAAGATATATGAATACCAGAAAAAAAAATCAAACCAAGAGCATTGACATGTACAATAAAGGCAAATGTAAAATTTACAATCTATCAGGCATCACATATAAAATGCCCTGAGGCTACAGTACTATCCTTTAAAAATAAATAAATAAATAAAATAAATAAATGCCTTTTTAATCACTTTTAAGGGAGAACCAAATTTCTAAAACAAACCAACCTTGTGTATGAGTGAAATAATTCATGTGTCTGGCTGTCAAGAGAGATGAAATGGCAGGGGGTAATTTTTTTCTCCCAAAAAGGCCTTGTATATGAATATCTAACTGTGCGTAGATAGGAATGACCTACCTACCTTCAGGACTAGCTCACAATGAGGAGTGGAGGCCACCAGCAGTAAATCTAAGAGTTCTTCTGTAGTAGATAGAATTCAGAGGTTTTATCAGAAGCAGCTGTATTCAAGTTGTCCTTCATGAGCTCTTGTGTGTGTGTTTCGTCCTATAGAAAAGCTTATTATCAATCAAAAAAGACTGAACCGTTTCTGCAATACATGGTCTCAAGTTCAATTCACAGCTCTATTCAAGAAACAGATTTTATAATTAGACCTCTTAGGAGATAGAATACATTTAGTCCTACTGTTCAGCAGAAGGGTTTTTTTATGCAAAAAAAAAATCTAACATATGGAAAATTAATTAAACATATTTTAAATAAATTAATTTCCACAAGTACCAGAGAAAGCACAGTGAAATGCTGTGTCCTTAGGATTAAACACATTGTTAGATTTCTAGTTAATTGCTGAAAGAAATCTAAAAATATAATCAGCTATTGATTATTGATTTAAAATAGGTGCCTTCTCTGGTCCTAGTACCAAATTGTATTTGGTTTCTTCACTGAAAATTGGCATTTATTTGTCAGATGTTATCACAAGTACACTTTGCTGTGGTAGGTGGAGTAGCACAATATGACAACAAAATTAATAAAAGACTTAATAATGCCTTTACTTTTATGGTATGGATTTTATGTCCAGCTGTTAAAAGATCTGGCGGTTTTCCTGCTGGATTTCTGCTTTTGATCCTTTTTCTTGAGGCATATGATGAAGCATTATGTGTGCTTGTCGAACGCTTTGCAACATTGTGCACAGCAAAGTTCGACAACAGCTCTGCCTAACAGCCACAAAGTACAAACATGTCAGGCTCTCTTTAGGGGCCTATTTGTTCTGGCAAGACTAGTTGTATCTGTGATAACATCATTAGCTGGGTTCCCTCTCTAAGTTTGTTCACTTTAAAGGACTGTTTGACAACTTTGGGATCCATGTCTAGCCACAGGGGTGGGAAATAACAAGCACCAGTGGGATTTCAGCCAGTCCATCATGGGGGCAATACAGAGCCATCCAATGCTCTGAAACTCCAGCTTGGTCTGAGGCTTTTTGTACTGGCCTCGCTTCTTCTCAGTAAAGTCAGTCTTGCAGTCACTTCAGTGAATTCGCCCTCTTTGTTGTTGACGCCAAAATGCTAGAGAGGCCAACCTCATCATTATCTTTTCTCCCCACCGAGAGCTCTCCTCCCTCACTGAGCCCATCCCTCGCTTCGATGCTGTGCTTGTTTTATTGCTAGCTTCTTCTTGCCAGTGAAAGATCTGTTACATCGCTCCCATCTTACTGCATCTGAAGCAGGGGTGTGAAAACAAAGAGTCCCTCTTTTTTTTTTTTCAAGGTCCTGATGTGCTGACAGGAAATCAATAGTTGTTTCCCATGGCCGGATAATTAACACAGTACTTGTGCAGGGTCGGTTCACAGGTAGGAGCCTTATGTCGTCAGTTTAAATGCATGAGAGAGGTCAGAATCAGTGTCAGAAAGTTAAATGTAAACACGCATGGCAGGGTGCGTGTGTCATTTAAACCCAAATGTTGGGAGTGTTTTTATGTGTGTGTGTCTAAGTAAAGATTTATTTTCTTGAGTTCTTTGAAACCAATATGAAAAAAAAACCACATTTGAGTGTTGCCAAAGACTCACCAAAAATCAAAATGGCCAATCCATTTCCAAGCAAGAAGAGTGACACTTGCGAATTTGCAGTGTGGACATGGTGGCAGTACAAACGCTGATGGATGGCAGGGAAGAAAAGGGCTTCTCACAGCAAACTTTCAGAAAATGTCAGCCTTTCATGGTGTTGAGAAGGCCTGTTTCATATCTATTACAGCAGGCTTTCCATGGCCGATATTTCAGATTTTAATGCTCCCTGCACTGCAAATCCTCTGCCAATCTTTCCCATAAGCATCTCTGCCAGCTCCCCTGTGATGCATTCTTCCCCTCTGTACCTCCCGCTCTCACTCTTTTGATGTGTCAGAACAAACCACGACCTATTAGGATTAAGGCTTTGAAAAGATCTTTGATGCCGTTCAAGGTTCCTTTAAACTGGTGAGCTGACAATATGAGCAGTGTGGAGGCAGCTGCTGAATGAGGTGATTGGTCATCCTCGTTGAGGTTTGGTGCACTCCCTTCTCCACACACACTCCCCCACTTCCACTCTTACTTTCTATAAACCCCTAAAAACACACATACACACATACACTCTTTTCCCATCAAGTCACATCCTCTGGCGTGCCAGACACTCGCAAGCGTCTGTTTCTATCTGTGTGTTTTGTGCTGCTTTACTAAGGACTCTTGCAGCAGATGACTTGGCTCAGTGCCCTTGTTGTATCTGAACTGTTATCCAGAATCAGCTGAAGACAATGGCTGTTTTTTACTTTCCTCTTCTCCCGAGGACACACAGGCAATGTCAAAGGCAGCAGCAGGCTGCAGAGCTAAGGAAATGTGAAGGACAGGGATAAATGCAGTGCCATGTTATTCAAAGGCAATGAGCTGTTGAAAACCCTTTTAAAAGAAGAGGGGAGAGAACCCCTCGGCCACTTTTCTTTAGCTAAATTGATTTTGACATGCACCTGTGAGTGGTTTTGTATTTCCTGGAAACATGGTGTTGCAATGTTTTGTTAGTTGTAGACACGGGATAAGGAATTAGACCTCAAAAGGAGTGTGACTCTTCACACCAGTGTTTATTGAATGCACACGTTCAAAAGAGAGAATGTCTCCTATCTGGCATGGAAAACTCGCAAACATGCCGGAATGAATTGATGATGATGTTGCGGTGCCAGGTCAAAAGTGCTGCAGTCTACATAATTACGATATCATTTCATCTGTGAACTAGCACATTCTCTAGATCAGTTCAGACCTCATTTTTCCGCTTTAGTCCCTGAGTGTAAAATACTTGAGCGCATGCATGACAGAAAAAGAAGTAACCTTATCTAACATTCCCCATTTCTATCACATTATCTGAAAACCCCTCTGAAAAAAATGTCATTTTCTGCCTCATTTCTGTCTTGCCGTAATGGATTGGTGGACATGAGATTAAAATTCCAGTAAAAGATTCTTTGAGAATATTGTAGAGGAAGTGCTGAGGATCCCATTAAGATACGGCCTCTCTCTGTGTCTCCCACAGCCCCTAGCTGACTCACTCAGAATGCATCTCAGTAAATGACACTGATCACTGGCAAGACAGAACATTATAGTGCGGGATTGCTCATTTCCACAGAGACAGACTGTCAGAAGATTGCTGCTGCAGTGCTAGTACTGACCTTATCTTCCTAACCTTATTGACCTTATCACACTCATTCTGCATTTATATTCTCATAACCGACTGAAAGCCTCTTGGGGCTGGAAGAGTGCATCCTAATCTTTTATAAAGCGTCTCAAGTTGGCTTCCTGGCTTGGAGAGTGCATGCCAAAAAGAACTCCAAGGAATGGTACACCAAATGTAATTTTTAATCCATTTAAATCTGACATATCTAACCAATTTTCAAGCTGACATAAAAAAAACTTCAGCTACTTGAGTTTTAGTCTAATTTGGGTTATTGTATGTGGATGATGTTGAATCACATAAGGATTCATGCTGTAGCTTTTCACATCACTCCATCAGACTCGCAACCAAAGGCAAGTTCAAGAACCCCTCAGTGAAATGAATAGAAAATACAGTTCGTCAGGAAAGAGTTATTGAGTACAAACATCATAATATAGATACAGAGCCTTGCATAAGTATTCACCTACCAATTTGTAGTGTAATAGCCTGGAAATGAAATGGACGTATTTGGGATTATACATCATGAATCTACACAAAATTACTCATAAAATAGAAATGGGTGGAAGTCAATATATTTAAAAAAGTTATTTACAAATACAAAATGTAAAGAGCTTAGAGCTTAGAGGCTGACAAAAGTATTTTTAATTTTTAAATTTGAATTATATACACATCACATTAAATAATATTATTTTTTCATTTCATACAGATCTCAAATTCAAACCCCCAAAAAACAGAATTAATGAAAATAAAGCCAAAGGTGAAGTGAAAACTAGCTATTAGAGTAAAACATATAAAGTTTATTATTTTGTTCGACCATTCTTAAATCATCTTCTTTTACATGTTCTACTCTAATAGCTAGTTTTCTACAGAGATGTTAACACTTGATGCTTAGTATATGCCTAAAGTATCTATTTAGTTAACGCTAAGTTGGGCTTTGCTAATGTTAGTTTACTGGCAATTGTTAGCATCTAACAGCCAAAGTTAGGAATTTAGCTACTGTATTTCATTAGGACATAAAATCTTTAGATGCAATTATGGTTCGTAACTTCTATTTTGACTCCACTTAACTCCACATATCTTCACTTCACTTCGTGGATGTGAGCGTGACAGAAGACAATGACTGTGAGAGTCTGACCACTCTGAATGTGTCTACTTTTCTCCAGATGCTTCACCTTTGGCCTAAGTTCTACATAAAATCTGTATTTCTGAATTTAAGTTTCTGATTTTTTCAATTTCAAAACAATAAACTGCATTTTGCATTTAACGTATATAATTCAAATATAAAAATTCATATTCAAATACTTTTGTCAGCTTCCAAGCTCCATATAAGCAAGACACTATAGAGATATCTAGTTTAATGCCTAAAATGATGATTTGCGCTCTGTAGGATTTGGTGAATGTGTGTTGTGTAGAATTCAGAGGCTGCTACTACATAACCATACATCACCACTTTGCCACACACTATACAATACATTATTATCTTTAGTATTATCTTTATTATTTACACTACTCTTAAAACAGGCCTGAGCTACCATGCTTGTGTGTCCATCGGACTTTAATGCATAGATATAAGAAAATAAAGAAGAATACAGAGAGATATATTTCAACTGGTTAATGACCAAATCACTTTTAGGGGCAACATGGTTTAACTATTATTTTAGTTAAGTGACCTTTTGTTTTCCACCCACCATCAGTATGTGACCAGCTTTCTTATGGTTAGAGAAGATGACTTAAAGATGAAATGGATGCCTCTTTCTTTAAATATTACCTCCTTAATGCCCAAGTCCTTTCAAAGGTAAGAAATGAACAGTACAATTTAGCTATATTTTATGTTACATATTAAATCACATAAAATCCAGCATTAGTATGACATCCACTCTTTGAGGTCTTTGTATTTGGCAGACATCAGACACAGGTAACACTCGAATGTTCCCATGCCTTGTACTTTAGCCAAGTAAGGCTTACTGTTGTAGAAGGCTTTTCACAGCTACACAGATCACAGTCTTATTGACCAAATGCAGCAAAGCCATGCACCTGTTTGGACAGGGCTTTGGACCACCATAGTGTGTTTTGAGCCTGTCCAACTTATAACAAAGCACCGTCTTGCAGTGACGTTGGATTTCCTCCTCTTTGATATTCATGGCTGGGAAATAAAGCAGATCTCGATCATTGGTTCTAATAAGTGGTGCCCTCAAAGATCCAGAAATCCATGTTTGTTTTTAGTCTCTGACTGGTGGCGTCCATGTTAAAAGACCTAGCAATGCATTTTGTCAGTTCCAAACAAACCCTAGTGTAGCACCACAATATTGGTTCATCAGCCCTCTGCTATAAATAAAAACAAAATAAGGATGCTTTTGATTGAAGAGCATTAGTTGGCCCTGACTATGATTTGTGTAACAGCCCATGCAAAAAAAATATCCCTGGGTGAGAATAAGGTCTCACAGACAAGAACATTTAATGCTGAACGCCCCCACCCCCTTCTTTTTGTCGCTGACGCTAGATTGCCTCCATAAAGTGGCTTCTTTTTGCCATTGTTTGACTAATCATATCCTCTTCACTAATTTTACTGGATGTGAAAAAACGAGACACCAATCATTAATCTCTTATCGTTTAATCTAAAATTAAAATGGAGCCTAAAAATCTCAGGCAGAGAATGTGGAGTCAATTTGTCAGTAAGTACATTAGCTTGAAAAGACGACATTAATTTGTGCAGTTATCTGTGTAAAATTCCATTAAAATTAGGTTAATGGAGAAGCCGCAGTTTCAAAACCTCCTCATATCAGAACATATCAGTACCAATAAACTAGAGATATTTTAACCACCATAAACAGGCTATTACTTTTGCGTAAATCTAGCAAATTATCTCAGGAATATTATTAGCATTTAGGCAGTTAACAAATAAAGAGAAACCGCCATGTTCATCTTAATCAATTACGGCATAATCATTACTTTCGCTTATATTCCAGAACATTTAAAGGATGCTGGACTATAGCTCACTGTTCCATTCATATACATAGGCTTAGGTGAGAAGAGTAAGTGTTACTTCCTCTCATAAAAGGCTCTCCTTATTATACCTCTTCTGGCTCATCAGCTGTACCTGCTTGCCTTCAAATCTACACTGCATACTCAAATTTTCCTCTTGGTCTCTGTTCTGCTTTTCTGTTATTATTGATCTGTTGTTACATTGATTCATTTATGGACTGATTGATTGATAGATTTATTCATTCATTCATTTTCAGTGACTGCATTTCCTTATCAGGATAGTGACAGGATCTTGAGAAACTGGGTTAAATTATTTTTATTTATTTATTTATTTATTTATTTATTTATTATTATTATTATTATTATTATTATTATTATTATTATTATTATTATTAATAATAATAATAATAATAATTTACAACTCTTGATCAATTTAGCATTGCTCCATTGCAGGAGCCAGAGCTGTTGTTGTGCGCTAGAAAATTCCTCTAGAAAAAAAAATGGAAAAGTTTTGAAAAAATGGAAATGAAAAAAACTTTATATTGAAGTGTTGATGAAATACATTTCTCTGAATAGGGAAATGTTTTTACACAGATGTTATTGCATTCTAAACATTATGGCATCACAGTTTCATTATTATTATTATTATTATTATTAGTAGTAGTAGTAGTAGTACTAGTAATAGTTGTAGTATTTAAAAATAATAATAATAAAAAACGTTGTTTAGCCTTATAAAGTGATAAAGCTCTGTGCTGTTTTAAATGTAAGGAAATTAATAAGTTGTAATAATAATTCATACTTCTTAATTATTATTGGATAAATGTAAAGCATTATATTGAAATATTGATGAAATGCATGCTTATTAAATTGGGAATAGGGAAGTGTTTTTACACTCATGTTATTACCTTTAGAAAATGAGACCGAAATCTCTGCAGAACAATCAGGTGCGGTGGAGAGAAATTCAAAGAAAGTGTAAGATAAAAAGAAATCTAAGACTACAATGAGGTAAGAAACAGTGTGCAGTTATACTGTCATGAACAGGTAGGAGAGAGAGAGAGAGACAGTCTGTGAGAGAGATGCTCCTTTGTTCGCTCACCTCTCGAGCGGCTAGTGTTTGACTTCCTCCCAATAGGAGTGGGTAATTCAGAAGCACTGTGTGAGCTTGTTAGATCACCAAGGCTTGCGATGGCACCAATCTTTGCAGACCCTTGACAGCAAATATATAGTAATGATATTGTCTCCAGCTGGGTAATAACACACAATTCAGGCAGCCACACAGTGCACAGCTTCAGAAATGGAGGGGAGAGAAGAATTGCTCTGAAGGACTGGAGGAAAATGACAGTAGAAATGTCTCCAACCACTGAAGTGGAGCAATGAAAAAAAAAACCCTGCAGTCAATAGCTTCTTTCTTCCTCAACAGGCTGTATGTATGTAACACGCAAACAAGCACAAACAAATACCACATAAATGAAACTAGGTAATTGTGTTTTTTATCCTTAACATATTACAATCGTGGCCAGCTCGTAATGTCAACACACTACTCACTGCTGACTAAAAGAAGTGATCTCGAACTCACTTGTTAACATCTAACAGGCAATAAATGTCAGCTATACCCAAATCACTGCCAAAAAAAGAGTGTGATTGTGGGCCCTGTGGGCGGGGGGTGGAGGGGGTGTTGGGTTGTCTCCCTCTCCCCTACCATGGTGTGAAATTGTGGCATGTGATCCTTAATGTGTGTGAAGTAGACAAGGCCTTGACACAATGCCCATGGGCCTCAGGGGGTCTGCTCTGGCACTGTGTGTTAGCTTGTTTCTGGGATTTGGCGCAGCCTCAGAAGTCACATTCAGCCCTGAGTTGGGATAATATGATTCAAAGATGCCTTTAAACTATGTGCTGTAACTCTGCAGCCTTATTTTTCAGTCAGTTTTAAAACATACATAATTGCTTTGCTTAGGGTGGGTGTGTGGGGAAGGATCTCATTTTAGAAGATTTGTACTTTGCTGAAAATTAATATAAGATTTCCCATGAGATCATAACTATGGTATTTTTTTAATCAATCAACTGCAATTTTTTAAAACTGAAATCAGTCATTTCTTGGATTTTAATTTATTAACTACATGTAAAATCCCCATCTACACTATTTGTAGATATATACCAGAATAAATCATCTTTGTATAAGTACTTCCTATTAGTCTCACATGGTCTTCATATATTAAAGTATGAATAAATTATTTATAAGTGTATAATTATGTATATATATATATATATATATAAATAAATAATTTTATATATGTGTGTGTATATATATATATATATATATATATATATATATATATATATATATATATATATATATATCAGTATGATTTGCTCCTAGGCCACAGTACTGAATTAATTTATTTACCATAAGGTAAAGTCTGGCATAAGCTTCGCACTGTATGTTTTTCAGTCGGATTTTACTGTTACTGACAAAAAGTTGAGATTAGTGGTCTTAGAACACATGTGATATGCTCACTGATGTCTGATTTAGTGCTACTGTGTAAAGTAAATGCAATGTCAGAAACTTTTTATCAGCTACTGATAAGAGGATGGCATAGGATTATGTGAAAGACACCGGACAGCTACACAATGGCAAAATGTAAACAAAACATGTTAATGAACAAAACAAAATGTCCATTTCCTCAAGCTCAGTTGAAAAAGGCGAGCCCATTTTCTGCCCAGATCATGCTCACTGATGTTGTACGTAGAGTGAAGTGTTAACTGCAAGTCTGTCGTTAGTGGATCTTTCATGTATAATCTGACATGGAGACCATGTTATTGCAGTGTGTTATAGAATTCTACTGATTTTACTGGAATCATCTCAGACATTGTGAACATAAGGACCTTAATGGACTGTAATAACTCAGTCTAACACTGGCTCAAGAGGAAGAGTTATTTACCTTCATGTTTCATAAAAATTTCAAAGAAGAAATGTGAATTTTATTAACCCGGCCCCTAGCCCTAAGTTTTGTAACCTTTTGTACAACCTGAGTTGTGTGAAGAGTTGTGTATTTAACATGTGAGTCTATGTTAAATAAAAAGAAAAAAGAATGATGTCTGGTTAAAATTCCTTTATTCAATTCAAATGTCCTTTTTTTGTTTAAATACTTGAATAATTTTAAGCAAGGTCACTTTACACAGTCACTCAGATTTTTTCTTTTACTTTTAATTGAGTATGATGTTGACACAATATCCATAAATGTAATTTTCTAGCACTTTTTCCACCCCTATTCTGCTATTGCTGTGTGAAAAGTGATTTATCCCGTAGCTTTTCAGTGTACACTTTCCAGGTCTCTGACACTGACCTTACAGACACAGGGCTCAGATCCAGGGCATCTTTCACAGATTGTTCTGCAGCGATGTGTATGTCCTCAGGCAGAACTGAATTCTTTAATCTATGTGCTTGATCTGAGCTATCCCTCCTCCACAGCATCGTCTCTCTCTCTTGATCTCGTCAGCAGCCTTGTCTCATGGCCATGAACTTTAACTGCTGACCAAGCACCGACCAAGCAGCACAAGAGAGGAAGAGAAAGAAAAAAAGAGTGCTTTTCTTGTCTTGTTTTTTTTCTTCTCTTATTCATGTATCTCCATCTGTCTCTAAGAGGAGTATTGTGTAATGTGAAAATAATTTTGAATGCTATGTAAAACGTAACCTTGATACTGGTGAAGAGAAAAGGCAGTACAGTTGAAATCCATCCTTTTTTTCCCTTCATGCTCATGGTCTGGAACTGTTTCATTGAAATCAGTTTAATCCTCAGTTAGATTTGCATACACGTAGCATAGACAAATGACCTCAAGCGATTGAATTTGGCCCATAAAAGAAACATATTACCAATGAGTTGGAAGCAGGAGAGGCATTTTTTTCTTTTGAATTAATTTTCAAAAATTAATGGTGCTTTCATGTCCAGTAATTGCTGTTTGTGTGAAGCTAACATTGAACGTCGACACCTTTTGAAGGGTTGGCATAATAAACAATTATTATTCTCAACAGCATTTCGTCTGAGTGCCCACACAATAATTCCAAAACATGACCAAAATCAGCCTCATATTATAAAACTTGCTGTTTATTTGCTGGAAGTATGGTCATAGGTGAAAAACAATGTTTCTCATTCGGACACAATTAACATGTTGCTAAATGGTGTGAAGTATTTTGTACTAGTGTTTTATTGCTCTCCTGCATCCTGGCATTATCGTTGATTTACAGTTTTGAAATACACACACACACACACACACACACACACGCAGAAATCATTCCGGACATCTGTCTAGGTATGCCTAGACCTAGAAAAGTGGAACAGCAAATCAATACATGCAAAACTGATTGATTGGTGTTTTACTGCAAGGGATCAACATTAAAGTGCACTTCAATAAATGCATGTTTCAGTGAATTTTTGATATCAGTGCCAACAAACTGAGGACTTTAATGTACAATTTGACACAAACATTAACTACTAATATGTTTTTTTTTTACATTTAGTATTGATTTAGATCCTAACAGCATGGCTTAGAAACAAATTTAGTGTACTCAAAACACTGTCTATGATTCACTGCTTTCGTCTATGATTCACTGCTGTTGTTTTCATATGTATCCATACTGAATAAATACCCATTCATTAAATTGGTTTATAATTTACATGTGACAAATTTACACATGCACACTTTGATGATGGGCTTTTAGTAAATACAAGCAGAGCCACTTAACACCTGATTAAAGATAGAACACGTTGAAAAATTATTCAAATTGCAACATGAAATGTTCTCATTATTTTGAAATACTTATTCATAATTAAAAAAATTGTCCTCATTATTTCGAAATGCTAAGTCATAATTGTGAGACATTCTCAGTATTTTGAGATACTAAGTAATCATTTTGAGAAATATTTTAATTATTTTTGAAACAGAATTTCAAAATGCTCATTATGCATCGAGACTCTTCTCTGTTCTGGCACCGAGGTGGTGGAATGAACTTCCCCTAGATGTCCGAACAGCTGAGTCACTGGCAGTCTTCAAACGACGGCTAAAGACTTACCTCTTCATAAAATACTTAAATTAGCACTTTCACAAAAACAAAAAAAAACAAAACAAAAAAAAAAAGTTTTGGACTGATGGTATTCCTAGTTTGTGACCTACCGAGCCAATATCAGAATGTATTTTTGATAGACTTCAAAGCACTATTGTAAGTCGCTCTGGATAAGGGCGTCTGCCAAATGCCATAAATGTAAATGTAAATGTAAATTATTTAGAGACATGAAGCAATAATTTCAAGAATTGTTATTATTTTGAGGTTCTAAATAACACTTTGGAGAAACCTTCATATTATTATCATCACCTAGTAATGTTATTTCAAATGGCAGAAATGGGTTTCTGTAGTTTGACAATCAGATATTACCTTCTTACCTTCTTTTTAATAGTTTTGTCATATTTTTCCTTTTTAACAACACCAGTATAACATATCTCTGCCCTAGTTTATCTTTCTATTAATGGTAGGAAAATCAGTAGGAAATGGACTCATCCATAGCACTCAGTCAAGTCCTAGAATGTCTATAAATGGCGTTATAAATGGCGTCTTCAGTCTTATCTGGTGTGGGCCGGTGTGGCCGCAGCGATTCATTCCTGCAGGGTTTCATGAAAACCTACAGCCACACTGGCTCTTTGTGGATAAGATTAAAGATCCCTGCTCTAGAGTCCCTTGATGCGCTTGGAGGAGAACACTAAATGACATACCAACTACTAACTATGTAATCTGCTATCTGGCTAACAGCACATAGCGATGAACGAGACTAGACCCTGACCATCTTACACGCCCAATGGCGCATAAGGAAACACAAACACATACTCAAACACATCTGGTCATTTCTGAGGGATACTGAAGGATATAACAGAATAATTGCATAAATATGTGCCACTGTCCTTATAGGCCTTGTCAGTGCACTGATTTTGTCTCACATCTCCATGAGCATCTGTGAGAAAGATGAGCTATAATGCAGTATATTATGAGTCATAGGGTTCTCAGAATCACTTTTGGTGGTCAGTGGACATGTTTATGGGATTGTTTTGCTGTTTGCGCTGAGGGAGTGTTAATGTTTGCACACCACTCTCCTACAGACAGCACCACTGCAGGTGGGCAAGAAAGCAATTTCATGGTTCATTCCGCACATAATGCGCTGCTGTAATCTTTGGATAGAGTCCGTCTTTTTGTTTAAGTTTCAGTGAGTGTTGGCCAGAGCTCTGCCTCATTAATCACTCAGCTGAAGTAAACAGTGGAGAAAAAATGGGTTTATGTGAGAAAGTGTATTTGTGTGTGTATACTTATGTATATACTTGGATTCTTCTGACATGCAGATTTGATGAGGCTACAAAAATGTATGTAACTTTCTAAAATTTTTGACTGAGTGCTCTTCAGCTGTTCCTGGCATGCTTCTATAATACTGTCAGTTTTGAGAATATGATATAGTGAGGGGAAATAAGTTTTCAGACATTTTTACTTTTGTTTTTTTTAATATACTTACCATGCATATGTCCACCTCAAATTTATATACAAATTTATATACATAATATATACATCTTTTGACTTTGCACTTGTACATATAACAAAAAAGTGTATTCATAACCATAATAAAGACATGTTTAAAAAACTGAACTGATAAAAAAAATTTAAAAATGCATTTAGACACGATATTAAAAATATAATGTATATATGTAAAGGTTACATAAAAGTATATCAAGTTCTAGATATAAATGGTGCAAACCTCAAACCTCATGTCATTATAAAACAAGTTGCCATTGGTTGGGAAGCTTTCACGCAACGAGTAGCAATCATGCTGAAGTAGAAGGAGCTTCCTAAAGATTTCATCGACAACATTATTAAGCAACACTAGAGTGGAAAAAGCTAAAGAGCCAAAGCTTTAAACATCCCTGCAAGTACAACTGGTTTGAAAGCAGGTGGAAAGTTCGTTAAACTACAATTAATCAGGTGAGAAGCAATTAAACAGGTGAGAATCAATTAAGAGGGAAGCCAGCAGTCACTTGAAAAGAGTTGCAGGATGACCTGAAAGCAGCAGATACAACCATTATACAGAGAACACCAAGCAATGAACTGCACTGCAATCATCTCCAGTCCTACATCCTTCTGCAAAACTCTTCTGCTAAAAAAGCACAGATTTGCATTTATACAAACAAAAATAAAAGTCTTCGGCAATAATTTAGCTCGTCATGTTTTGAGAAAGAAGGGTTGTGTGTATGATTCCAAGAACTCCATACCCACAGTGAAGTACAGAGGAAGGAACATCACGATATGGGGCTCCTTGCCTGCAAATGGTCCTGCATTACACGTCATCGAAGGAAACATGAGTGGAGCAGTGTACCTATATGGACACATTAGAGGAGAATTTAATCTCATGAGCTAAGAAACTGAATCTGGGGAGGAGATGGATGTTTCAATAAGACAACAATATCAAACATGCAGCCAAAATAACTCAATGCCTTGCGTGAACTAGCCAATCTCCTCACTTGAAAATTTATGGAGGATTTTTAAATTACGAGTCCATCAAAGCAATTTCTATTACTTTGCAGATATTGAAGACAATTTGCCAAGAAGAATGGGCCAAAAATGAATCAAAATGATGAAAAAATCTAATTCCTTCTTACCATAGAGGTCTCCACGTTGCAACAAAGTACTAATGTTGGTAATATGTGGTGTCTGAATACTTTTTCCCTAGCAATTTCATTTTTTTTAAACATATCTTTGTTTATGCTTATAAATACATACCTTTTTCTTTGGTACAAAGTCAAAAGATGTGTGTAAATTTGAAGTGGATATAGTATGCACTGGAAGTATATTAAAGACTAGAGGTGTGCTTTGGGACTGGGATCCTGAGGTTCACAACAACAGGTGGTAGAGGCTGCCTTTCATGCCAGCGTGGGAGAGCGGCAAGATATGAAGCTCAGGGGATGAACAAAGGCCATGTTTATTAACTTATCTTTTTTCATTGGAAAATATTGCGGGCCCGTATAAACAAAACTAATAACTACGTGAGCAGGATTAAAATAAAACGGTCCCACACACATATCTAGTTGAGACCAATTATGAACTTGAGTAATGAGTGGTAGGGTTGATATTTAATTTAAAACCAACAACTGAAACCCACTTCTATTTTAGGCCACACCCACTTTGGCTTTTAATCTGAATACAAATACAGGTACCGCATTAAACAGATACAGATTAACAGCACGCTTGTCCAATCTGATCTGAGCAACATTGTGCTGTGCGTACATCAAACGCACATGTACTGGGCTTTAGGTACGTCCTTTTAATTGTCCACTGACACATTAGCTCTCAGCCACCTCCGCTCACCTTTTTTGTTTGCTGTGCTGAGTGCTAGTCAGCAGCGCTTGAAAAAAGCCCATGAACAATTAGAGCATAAGGGTCATTTTCTGCAAGAGCTCACCTTCTCCTTCTCCAAGCAGTCTCTCTCCCAGCAGGAGTGCTAAATTAACACTTCACAGCTGTGTCTCAGCCCTGATGAGTACTATATCCCATGGCTATGTGCTGTGTGTGCGTAGGGTGCCTGACAGGCATAATGGTGCTGCTGGGGGAAAAAAAGAGTGTGGGAAAACAAACAATCTATCATTTCCGCTTCGTTTGGCCCCCAAAAAAGAGAGCTGTTCACCTGCAGGGAGTGTGACAGCTAGACAGGTGACCAGGTGTCCGTGGTTATAGAACGTCACCTTTGGCCTAGGCTAAACTTGACGCTGAGGTTGCTAGGCTGCAAGTAAGTTGTTGTGTGTGTGCGCGCAAGAGAGTGGTGGGTAAGCTAAGGAGAGGCTCTGAATATTGCATGAGAGGCTAACACTGTAGCCGCTGCAGCGTGCACCAGGGTAATGAGCAGCAGGATGTGGTGTCACTCACACCTGTTGAGCTCGCTCTAATTACAAAGCCCGGACACATGGAAGATGCCATTTCTCAGGCACAGCATGAAATATGGAACAGTTCATGTGTGACTGGGAGATAGGTGAGAAAAGAGGGTGTTAGAGAGTGTTAGGCAGTAAAACTGTGTGTGTCTGTAATGAAAAGGTCATGCTGCTATTGTTGTGGCAGTGCGAGAGAGATATGGTGTGTGTGTGTGTGTGTGTGTGAGATGAACAGTGCAGATATTTTGTTTTAGACTTTACTGTGTTCAATAAAGCAAAAAACATTGTGCATATTGTCACTTGACCATATTTCATGGTTTGGAACCATCCACAATTATTCTGAAGAGATGTCCCATACAAAAGCTGGTCACACATGCATTTCTCTCTCTCTGACTAGAGAGTGAGGGTAATTTTACAGTGTACCCTGAGCAGTTTTCTAAAACATTCATCATCTCAGTCAATTTCGATGTTGTGTTTATTTTTATTCTTTTTTTTCCCATTCCCTTTGTTGTTGCGAGTGTTTATTTGTGTACATAAGAGGGATTTGATGTTTAGTATCTGAGCAAACAGAAGTGGAAAGTGCTTCAGAGTGGAATTAATTAGCGTGCTCTTAAACGCAGCACGCAAGGCGAGTGGCTTTGTTTGTGGTGTGAGGCTGAGCAGTGGCGTGGTGAGGGGGTGGATCACAGGCGGGTTAAAATCACTTGTCATGCTCGAGATGGTCATGATGGGATCGCAATTGGTCAGCGGAGAGAAACAATCAGCATGGCTATCTAGGTTGCACTCCATCATGCATGCTTACGTCTGCTTGAGTGTGTGTGTGTGAGTGTGTGTGTGTGAGTGTGTGTCTGTGTGTGTGTGTGTGTGTGTGTGTGTGTGAGAGAGTGAGAAATAAAACAATGAGTGTTGTGGTATGAGTCAAAAAAGATATCTCCAGGGACAGGTGGAGAAGTGATGAGCATGTAAGAACAGTAAGCAAACACAAAGCTTACTGAAATATCGTCCAACTATTGTTTCAGTTGCACTGCAAATCAATGCAGTTGATTCTTGAGTTGATGCTGGAAGTGTCTTTATTGGCATATTATTCTGAGAACAATAAAATCTTGTATGTGTGTGTGTGTATTTTAATTGCACAGCTTATCAGTTACATCTCCATTTCACAGCATCTGATGATTCCACTCAGGGATTAGCAGGGTGATAGCACACCCCATCTCAAATGGGCATGACCAACTAAAAGACACAGCTTACAGCCCTCAATTATGAATAGATAATACACTTTCTATTATCACTACAGTAACAGTCAAGCTTAGATCTGCCAAGGTTCAGTGACTAAATTTATTAAGTGTAAGAGGGAATATGTTTTTTGGTGTTGCCACTCAACAGGGTTTTCTTGCTGCTACTTAATGTGCTGCCACTCACCTGCAGTTATGGCCTAATGGATAGAGAGTCGGACTTGCAACCCGAAGGTGAACCTGAAGGTTGTGGGTTCGAGTCTCGGGTCCGGCAGGGATTGTAGGTGGGGGGAGTGAATGACCAGCGCCCTCTCCCACCCTCAATACCACGACTGAGGTGAGACCCTTGAGCAAGGCACCGAACCCCCAACTGCTCCCCGGGCGCCGCAGCAAAAAAAAAAGGCTGCCCACTGCTCCGGGTGGGTTAAATGCAGAGCACAAATTCCGAGTATGGGTCACCATACTTGGCCACAAGTCACTTCACTGCATTCACTTGCTGTCACTTTATATGCTGCCACTCACCTGCATTCGCTTGATGCCACTTTATGTGCTAACACACACCTGCATTTGCTTGATGCCACGTTATGTGCTGCCACTCACCTGCATTCACTTGCTGCCACTTTGTGTTGCCACTCACCTGCATTCACTTGCTGCCACTTTATGTGCTACCACCCACTTGCATTTTCTTGCTGCCACTTTATATGTTGCCAGTCACCAGCACTTTCTTGTTGCCACTTTGTGCGTTGCCACTCATCAGCACTTTCTTATTGCTACTTTATGTGCTGCCACTCCCAGCATTTTCTTTTTTTTCTTTTTTTTGATTTGTGAGATGATTTTTTTTTTACATGAAAGTTCAGTACCTGTTTGCTTTGGTATATTTATTCTCATAATCTCAGAAACAATGGTACTACAGCTTTTGCACCTCTATGTGTTCTTTCACCTCGGAAACGTGGCTGTATAGTTCCTTTCAAAAAGATTTAAAGTACCTTTTAGCTTTAGAGGCACAGTATGTACACCTTTCTAGGTAAAATATACATATTAAGGTACAACAGGTGTACCCTGAAGGCACCACACTTGGAATAGATGAGGAATAGTACAGTTTAGTACCCTTTTTTCCAAAAGTGCAGCTGAGGTGGCAGTAGTCATCAAAAATATTGTGACCAGGACAATGCAGATATGAGCACAGCTATATTCAGATTCATTTGACTTTTGTGTTTGTGAGATAATAATAATAATAATAATAATAATAATAATAATGATAATAATAATAATAATGATAATAATAATAATAATAAATTGGCAAGTAGAGAAGATACTTTGTGACCTTTTTTAACACAGACACACCCACCAACCACTGGTACCATACTAAGCTCCCACGCTCTGAAGTGGATACACTTGAGACACTATAAATGACAACAACTTACCATAAGCTGTGAGGGCTCTGCCACCACCCCCTGACCCGACTCTCTCTCTCCTCTCTTTTACCACCTACCCCCATACACCCCGGGGGCAGGGAGCAGCCATGGGTCAGGAGCGGCCGTGCATGGGAGTAAAGTGTAACAGTCTCAGGTAGGGATTAAGTGTTGGTGGGCCATGCCTCCCCCTGTTAACACATGGCAGAATGAAAGAGTGGAAGGTGTCCTGAGTAGGGGGCTCTTGTCCTCTCTGCAGCTGTAATTGTTCTTGTCAGTTTCCAGTTACAGGTGCCACCCAACTGAACTGCAACCATGTAATCCCCCCAAATCCAGCCTCTTCCGAGGAGTGTTAACCAGGAATGTTTCGCCAGGGTCAATGGATTAGGCAGAATTCACAGTGGTGACTTGGCTTGAGAGGTGGAATTAGAGGAAGAAGAAACAGAGAGAGAAAGACAAGAGTGAGGGAGAGTGGTGTTATATTAAAATGAGCTTACCAGGTGGTCCCCTGAAAAGTGGACAGTGTGTTGAGTAATCTGAAAAGCCCCTGGCTGCTTTGGCTGGGGACTTGCTTTAAAAAGCAGGAGAATGAAGGAGAGGAGAGAGGCAGGGGGCTTCAGAGGTGCCACCGATGCGGTCCCATTGAGGCCTCCGTAAAATGTCTGTCAGGCTTGGTTTACCACAATCACAGCAGTGATTAGGCGCCTTTTGATGATAGGTTTAGTTTTCTGGTTGTTGGCGAGAAAGAAGGGAGGAGTAAAGGGTGTATGTGTGTGGGTGGGTGTTGGGAAGAGCATAAGGAACAGGGAGGGGTTGGAGGGGTGGTCTGGCATAGCATATTAATGTCCCACACCGGTAGGGACCTCCTACGTAATTTCCCAGCGGGTCACGGGGGTCAGGTTTGTATTTAGTTAGTGGTAATGATCTCGTTAGGGATCTGAATGGACCACCGTCTAAGCTCTTTCAGGCCGCCGAGCGTGCCTGCGTGCTCCCCCTCCCCCGGCCGCCTCTGTGTGGCCTTACACAGCCCCTGAACTGTGATTAATAGACTTCCAGGGCTTAATAACTTGCAAAACAGCATTAAACAAGGGACGGCCAGGGACAATCGGCCCGGGGGAGCAGCGGGAAAGCCGCGGGAGGGGGGGTGGGCCGTAAAACAGCGCCTGCAACAATTGCCAATGGTTAGAATTAACTAAGATGGGGAGCGCAACATACAATGCTACAGCTGGCCACTGGCGAGGAGCCATAGAGGGGGGAGAGAGGTGAGGGGAATCTGCTTTTGCTGCTTCCAGGTGGCCCAGGCCCGGCCCAGACTGAGCCCTTTCAGTTTTGTAAGTGTTAAAAGACAGAGGCCGCGAGGGAGAAAGGGAGCGCTGGAGAGGGAGAGTGAGGGGAGGAGGGGGAGATAGTGAGAGGAAGCCATTGAGTAGCAACAAGAAAGAGAGTAAAGAGCAGGGAGAGAGTGATAAGCAGATAATGGTGAGCACATTCAATGGAACAAGTAATTCTTGACACGGCGAAGCCCAAATATGAGCACTCTTTGTTTCTGCAATTCGTTGCGCCCACAATGCTAAAGTGGGAAAAATAGGCATGGTGACCCATACACACACAAACACACACAGAAACACACAAACAACCCCTTGGCAACCCCCGTCATGCTCTAGCGGCCCACAAATCTGCCAGCCCCTCACTCTCTTTTCCCACCCTTGTGTTCACTTGTCTAAATACAAATGTGCTCAGCATGGTGGCTTGTGAAGAGTCGTGTTCAGACCGCCCTCTCTTCTTATAATGTAGCATTTCTTTTCTCTCAAAACTAGGTGTGCATTTTCTGCCTATGTAATACATCACTGATTTGTAAATAACTTCAATTGAGCCCCTTGAGGGTGCTAAATGTTTGTGTAAATTTTTTTTTTTTTTTTAATTTTCTAAATTGCAGGTCCTAAAAGCTGATTTTGGTTGTTTCTTTGTATCATCCTTTGCTGTAATTGAAAACAGCAGGAAAGATTATTGCATAAAGTAACTTCAGTGCCAGTTACTATACTTTAGAAATGAAACAAAAAGTAATCTAAAACACTACAGATAGAAAAAAGTTTAAAAAATATTTGATTCAACTGATGTAAGATACTATTCATACTATTCTTAGTGACTTGGTATTAAAGAAAACAACAACAACAATAACAAAATAATAATAATAATAATAATAATAATAATAATAATATGTTTTCTTTAATACCAAGTTACTAAGTTAATCCCCAAAATTAAAAAAGTAAATATTACTTTCTTACATAATGATTTTGCATTGCTTTGGTACAGGTTTGCTGAGAGAAGTGAATGTTTTTCATATTAGATTGATTGATGTGTTTCATTGAGAAAAGCCACTGAATGTGCTCCATACTGAGAACATGTGGCCTTTTTGAGCTGGGGAAAGAGATGGGAGGTGGTGCAGCGTTTGTCTCACAGAGAAGCTTATAATCAGAGCATCAATTAAGCAGGACCAGTAAATGGGCACTGGCATGAAACACGTAAATTGCACAGTGTGTGTTCTATTATTGACAATCATGAGACAATTTTGGAAGTATTTGTTTAGAACAGGTAAACACCCCCTCATATCTGCAGTAATCAGTGGCCATTCTTGCCTAAACAAAGCCAACAGCTGGTGGATGACATTCATTCTGAGGAACAGACTGCAACATAGATCCTTAAAAACTAAAATCTAATATGTTTCACATGTTTTGTTGTTTTGGTACAATCTCAGTGTAGCAAATGTCCAAACACAACTGTAGCTCATACTGCAATTCTCCTCAATCTATTTCAGGTTGTACAGTGGCTATTGTGTGTGTTTTAAAGGGGAGTGGCATAGTGTGGGATAGTGCTGTAATTGGATGCAAATAAAGGCCACTAAATGTCCTGGTTAGGCTCCACAGGGCTGCTGTCAATTTGCACTTGCCCTTAAAAAAACCAGAGAAATGTGTGAGTTTATTGACCATCTTTATCTCCTCCAACATTACGAGCCGACTCTGCAGAGCTGCGGCGCTGTTTGACATTCTCTTCAGACTGTTTGCCGAGAAGTGAGCTGTGACTAAACTCCAAATGAGTTACCAGAGAGATTTAGGGCACTTCTAATCTGTTTTTCCTGCAGATCAGGAGTTTTTCGCCACTATCTTGTAGTACTGACTTCACAATTCCATTATATTTCTCCTAGAATGTTTGCCCAGACCCTCCACATAAGCACAGCTGAGAGCTTATGCACTGCCAGTGTGGACATGTACTTGTTCCACTGTGTGTGTGTTTGTGTGTGTGTGTGTGTGTGTGTGATCAGTAGCATGAGAGAGAATTGTTTGAGAGTGTTTGGGTTGCTCAGCATGTTTTTTCCCTTTTGGAATCTTGCTCCTCCTCAGTTGCTTTCACCCCAGTGCTTCACAGGCCCTCCATCTTTTTTTGTCTGCATTGTTTCTTCCTCTTTTTTTAGCATTTCCATCCCCCCTTCTCACCCACCTCTCTCTCTCTCTCTCTCTCTCTCTCTCTCTCTCTCTCTCTCTCTGGCCCTCTCTGGTCTCAGGGTGGGGGTCTCGGTGGTGTTACAGCCGGTGCGGGTGGGCCGCTCCACAGTGCTAAGCCCCCTGACTCCATGCTCAGCCCTGTCATGAATAATGGATTGGGAAAATACATTTATCTTTTAATAGCCATGGCCCCCCTGGCTACTTATACTCTGTTCAGCTGAGACTGAAAGGATGAGGTTCATGCTTCCCGATTGTCTCCTGTCTTTTTGATGTGTGTTGTGTCTTAGTGTCCTAGAGAAGTGTAATCAAGCTTGATTTGATTGGTCAGTGATGTTTCTGAGACTTTATGATGGTACATAGTTGTAGGCTAATCAGGTTTCAGAGGAAAATGTGAGCTGTATAATATTTTGGGTTATATGATGTTGTAATTCTGTTTATGAAGTATAGATTCTGCTGCATTAAAGCAGATCCTGTCTGTAGGTAGTTCATACTATGTACAAATATATATGTATTTAAATGACATTATATAGATGTATACAACAACAACTATTAATAATAATAATAATAATAATAATAATAATAATAATACGGTTATTATTATTATTATTATTATACAAGAGCAATAAAAACATCTATACTTTGTCTTTGGTGTTCAATTTGTCACAAAATCATACCTGTAGAGAGAAAACCAGGGACAGGGGAAAATTATTTGTCTAGCCAAATGAAGTATTTGCTGCACAAATAAAGGAGAGGTACTTCAGCTGAACATTTCCCCTCACTCATAATAAAGTGCCTTTGAATTTCATCTCAACCAGGCTCTCAGGCTGTAATGTAGCCCCACTCTCAAATGCAGCAATAACACATCTTACTTTGTTTAAGCAGGCTGAGGAAGATTTGTGAGCACACCTCGCCCGTCTCACCCGCACATCTCAGCGTAGGGCACAAGCTCAGGAAATGCATCTGCTTATTCTGATTATCAAACATGTATATAGTAGATTTGATTTTTAAACCCTTTGTACTGCACACATGGAACTGTGAGTAATGTGTGATTTGTAGACTGAGAAAAACAAAATGATAAAATATATTAGTTTTGTTTCATGAAATCAAAATATGATTTGTGCTTAATTTATTGAATCATTGTCAGTAAGTGATCCTATATCTCTTATATTACTAACTACTCACATATTACATTAATCAGACATTTTACTACAGCAGTGAGTTACAATGACAAATTGTTGTTTTATGAATTTAGAAGAAATTACCGCAGCTTGAGAAAAATACCTGGTGTGGATGACAATTATTGCTATTTGTTAGTCTTTAATGTTGTTTTTGTAAATGCACATCATTTGTGCTGTAGATTTATCTGTGCTAATTACGAGCACCACATGTTTTCCTGAGAGGAACCTGAGGCACATCCTGCTACCGTCTGTGTGTGATGTGATAGCACTGCAATGAGGATGCGACTTGCATTCAAATAATCATTTTGTCATGGAAAACAACAACAGCAAAACATACACACACACACACACACACACACACAATCAAGTTTGTTATCGAATTGTCCTGTGGAGTGAGGAATGATAAAGACGTTCCTGACTGTGTGACATTTATGCATGGTTTGTCAGAAGAAATGAGAGGTGAAGTTAAAAAAAAAATGTTTTCCCAGTAAAGGTCTACGTCATAAATTAAAAATTAGCTAAAAGAGGACACCAATATTTCCCATCCAAACACAGCATGCACTCTTTGCTGCGTGCCACTGCTTCCACTAACCAAACTTGTCTACATCTTCCGAAGCTTCCTCTACTTTCCTGCCTTTCCTCTCTCACTCTTTCTCTGTCTAAAGTATTATTCCCCCGGCTCTTTCTTCCCTCCCATGCACCAGGAGCTGTGCACTGGCCAGGGCCTCCTTAGAACTGCTTTATGGGCTTGGAGAGAGGGGGAGAACGACAGAGAGAGAGAAAAAGAGGAAACTGAAAGCCCCATTTATCATCACTTGTGTGGGCAGTGTTGCCAAGGCAACACTCAGGCTGGCAAATGCCACTGCGTGGAATACTAATGAGGCACTTGGCAGGCCGGCTGGCGGAGCTGCAGCGAAACCCGTCCACAGGCCACTGCTGCTGTTCCACTCTGCAAAAAGTCAAAAGGGAAATCAATTAAAGGCCTTCCACAGGGTTTGGCAAGTTGGCTAATCTGCAAGGCCACATTTAGAATAACACTGCCGTCTACCCATAATACCATCTGACTTAAACAAGCAGAGAAAAAAAAACAACAATAACATATAACACGTGAGACAAAACACGAGAGTTTACTTCAACTCAACTCTTTCCAAACTTGAAGGACACAAAGTTTCAAAAGATAAATCAGAGCAGTAGTTTATGGAACCATGGATGTTCATTGGAAATGACTGTCTTTCTGGAAAGTAATACATAACAGCAGCAAGATGGTATTAACTATAATCATAAAAAGCCACATGTGTGCATCATGCAACATTTAATACACATTTAATAATATATACTGTTCATACTTGATAATAAATGCAATGCTAATAAATGAATGCTTATATTAATTATTGTCCTCCTTACAGAAATGTAAACAAAATTGCATGCAACTCATTTCAGGAAAATCAAACTAGCAGAAAATAAACACTGGTTCTGAAAAAATAATTTTGTGCTTCCACAGAGCTTACTGTGCTGCTTGGCACAGAAGTTAAATCTAGTCATAGCGGCACAGTCGAACCTCTAATTAACACCTCTGCCTTAGCAAGACTGACAATTTCCACCTGACAGATTAGTGCACTTTTTTCCTCTACTCTCTCCTTCTCATTCTGTTTCCTGAGAAATCTGTGCTAGGAATAAATTGAGCTGGAGCATGCTGTTTCTCTGTTCATTGGTCTCCTTTATTGATTCAGGCACTTTGATCGAGCAGGTTCTAATCAATTCTTCAGTGGTGAGATGGGAGCGAAATCATTTCCGTGACAAACCCCTTCAAATGACTTGTCATTAATTTGCCTCTTTACTGGCACTTGTTTGCTCGGAAAACGAGATGCGTTTGGCTTTCACTATCTATTAGCAGGGGTTGTGCTCTTCTGGGGATTTTCATGGGCTGCTAAGCGTCAGGGAGGGTGAACAGAGGGATTGGATACACCATGTTTGCTCATCCTTACCAAGTCACTTATTAGCGCTAATTGGGAGGGACAGTTCAAATAAGCACAGCCGAGTGGGGTATCACAAGAGCGTGACATGGTTACAGAGAGGCAGACAGCGGTGGTGACGGTGATGTGTAAATGTGTGTGTGTGCTCAAGAGGGCTATATTAACACCCTCTACTCACTACTTCCACAATAGCACGCTGACCCCTAGCCTGGCAGTAGGAAGGTTCCTCAGGGCTCCATCCTTGGGCCCCGGTAAAAGCAGCTTCTTTGTATCGTACTAGCCATTAGCAGTCCATGACACTAGGAGCTGGTGCTGAGGACAAGCCAGTGGCCAAGGTTATATACACATGCAGCTGTCTGAGACACTTAGCAAGTCAACAGCAGATGGAAGAGTGCTGACAAATGGCATGATCGTCCACTGTGGAATATATGATAGGCATGAAATTTCCCCCAACCCTTCCTCTCAGGCCAGTTTATTAATTCACACCCAGCACATGCTCTCAACAACCATGTGATATTATTCAAAATCCCCCTTGGCCTCTGTAACCGTAAGCTAATGAAAAATCATACATTCTCACTGTCAGCACCAAGACCTCTTTCCCCTCAAAGCAACCCTGTAGCTGGATGCATTTTGGCTGAAAGATGCTAATTTTCGAGAATTATTTACCACCGTAATAGCTGCAATTATTTTCCGCGCTAACCGATTTAAGGTATAAGCACCAATTAGAAACTGGTCATTATCTTGAGCATTGGAAACTCACAGTGAAGTAATAGCTTGACATTTGCTAGTCTGTCCAAGAGAACTGTTCAGAGTTTCTATAATTAGAGGCTGTTTACCACCAGCCTTGATATGAATTTCAGCTCCACTGTCTGATAGCCACTTACTGAAACTGGGGGGCATATGGCTAATCTTAGCCAAGACATTTAGTAAACTAAAGGCTTAAGTTTCTTTCTAGATGTAAAAAAAATAATAATAATAATAATTTGCACTGTCAAATTTAATTTACATTCAGATAACAAAAAGTAGTAATCATGCATTCTCACATGCAAGGAAAAAGTTGCTGAGAAAAGAATTTTTCTGTGGATTAGCATAAAGTATGCATGATTCCTGTCACTGTGTATAACGGTGTATAACAGAACGTTCATATAGTATCTAGATTCATGCTTAGTTCTTCTCTGTGCTTCAAATATTTTATATACCTTTATGCAGAGTAAGGGGATTTGCTGAGCAAAAATTGTGGTGCAAATAAACAATATGCAATGTTAAATTGTGTGTAATGCTTAATTAATAATTAAAATATTAAAAAGGCATTGGTGTGAATTGTGATTGTGTTATGCTTGCATTGTATATTGTGTCAGTTGTAAATCTCTGGCTAAATGTATTTGCCAAATTAGTAAAAATATAAATGAGAATGATACATACAGTAATGGTGATCTCACAGCTATTGTTGACCAGGACGTACCCAGTACAATATTGGATCTGGTCAGCGGAGAGCCACTAACACCTCATCAATCAAGTAAACACATTGGGGCTGGCTAATAGATGTTTAACAAAACCTCTCATTACAAACAGTTTGACCCCGCATCCTAAAACATAATGTGAGAACTCCCCTAGGATTACCAGTGACCCCAAGGGTAAGCAGGCCACACAGGCGATGAAAGAAGCAGCCATTGTGCTGTGTGTTTGTGTGTGTGTGTGTGTGTGTGTGCATGTGCAGGGTAAAACAGTTTGTAATTGAGTTTGCCAGTGTGGTGTAGATGCATGTCAGTAGGTGGAGACAGGTCACTGTAATGACACTTTGATCGATCATCATTTACACCCACTAAAGCTGCACTGTGTCTGGGTGCTGTTTAATTAAACTTTGTCCGCTTGTCCACAGACAAACAGTCATAAACGTGGACATGTTTACAACTTGGCCACCTCTTCCACTGCCAATCATCTATTGTGTTTGTATATTCAATTCTGTTTATCACTATGTAGAATACACCTGCCTGTCAGTGTCTCACATGTTTTAGTCACCATTCTCCATATGACGCTCTGAATTTGTGAGCAGGGCAAAGATGCTCTTGTCAGGCTGCAAGAGCCGTCCACGCTCACAATCCAGCAGTCATCCTCTGTCAACTGACACTCTCCACACAACTCTCACTCTCAAGAATGAATCCGCTTTTATATTCCAATACCGAAATATTAAAAAAATTACTATTCAAATCAAGACTGTTCTCTCAAAAGTAGCTCCATTGAGAGCATGATGAATATACTCATTAGACTGGCAGGCTACTTTTGCTAGCAAGCGGGGAGAGGAAAGATAGATGGTGTTGGGAGCAGCGAGGAAGCAATGCATATTTTGTTTTCTTAGTACCCGACCTTGATCTGACTATCCGCAGGGTCAAAGACTCTCTGAAAGGCTTTGTTGGGCCCAATAGAATGTTAATGAATAGGCACACTGCATATTAAAATTCAGCTGGAGCTTTTCAGTGCTGCCGTCAAAACTGCTGCGGCATGTCGAGTACTTTTGGCTGAGAGGCGAGAGAGATCTGGTTGTAAAACGGGATGGCAGGATGGAGGGGGAAAAAAACGAGACAGCGGTTGGAGCCAGGCAGGCCTTTTCGTCCCTTTTTCTTGCTCCCACTGTCGCTGCCTTGGTGGCGTGTAAATGAAAGTGGTAAATAGACATTTCTCTCAAATGAGGGCCATGTGACATGGTGGTGGTTTGAGGAGTACAATGGGTCCTTTCAGGGCCAAGTGAAAGCTTAGTCGTTTCCGCTGGCCTGGAAGTGTTTGGGGTTTTTATCTGCGGTTTTGTTTTGCGGACAGCTGCAGGCCTTGTTTGTCTTGGGCTGTTTTTGATCGGTTAGCATGCTTGAAGAGGGCACGAGTCACAATTGTTTCAAAACAGAGTCTGGCATTGTGGCAGCCGGGGCTGTTTAGTGACTGCTGGCTCCAAAATGCAACAGCAAACAGCAAGATTAAATAAGCAGACACTGTTCACAGAAAGAAAAAAAAAATGGCATAATGGCTGTCATTAGTCAGTGCAAAAATAATATATGTTTAGTGTATCCAAATGTCTTACTGGAGGTCAAATCTAATAACGTTTCCTGCTAAATTTCCTCTACTTATAAATAAAGAAAGACATTTTCAAGCAGGTGCTATGAGTTAGTTAAACTAATATACAAGGCAGTTTCTCTGTTTGGTTGTAAATAATTAAATCAAGTTGCCTTACATTTTATTCTGCATATGCAGTTTTTTAAAAGCCATTAATATAATGAAATAATATAAAATGACTTATAAATAGATTTTGATGTTTAAGTTGTTACAAATATATATGCAATTTTAATGTAATGTTATAATTCGAAAAATACAAATGAACGGCTATATGAAATATAAATAGCTGCCGGTTTTTCAGTCTAGTGTAGTATATATTTATTAATGTACCTATAAATATCAAATGTTAAGGAGCAATAATATTTTATTTAGCAATAAACAACAAGAAGACAATATAATAATAATAATAATAATAATAATAATAACAATAATATATTCGGTACTTCAGGTGTCTGGCAGTCCAAATTATTTGAACACCCTATTAGCATTTTTGTATAAACTATCTCATTTTAAACTCATTTTAATACTCTAAAATTTGAAAATCTAACCAGCAAATTGAGAAACATTTATTATTAATTTTTTAGTGAATTGTGAAATGTTAGAAATAACTATTTTATTGGAACATTCTCGATCTAAGCTAATCAGAAGGCCTAAAATCTTTATCACTTTAATTAGGCACTTGTAGCACACCACATATTTATGTTTTACAGTTAATACTAGCCCTGAGTGTTTTATCTATAGGTTTAATAGGTGCCTTTATTAAAGCACTCATGTAGAGTCTCATCAGGCTAATATGTGAAGATGTAATTGTCATTCTGTATCACGTGGTGTGGGCTGTGGCAATAATAGTAATTAATCTGTAATAAAAACATAGGAAAGTCCAGGTGGCAGTGTACAAACAGAGAGAGGGGAAAAAGTAAAAACCCAAATGGTGGAAATGCAGAGTATTTTATAAAGCTCTGTGTACAGGAATCCCCCCTGCCTGAGAGAGAGAGAGAGAGAGAGAGACAGAGAGTATGCTAGCTTGCTGAACCCCTAAAAACATCTCAGAGCAAATAGCTATTCTCTCATGTCTACTCTGCCTTTGTCCCAGATTGTACGTGGTCGCAGCTGGGATGAAAAAAGAGAGAAATATATCAGCACACATCTGCAGATGGTGATTAGCATTAGGAAATTGCCTCCTTGAATGAAATTGAAATGTCGACTGTCAATTTCCTTTCGTGCTCGCGACTCCTTTTCCGGGAAGCTAGAGGGCACTGCTTTGTCCTTCAATCGCTTACGATTTGGACAAAGGAAAAAATCCTCTTTCCTCTCCCTGCCTGCTAAGATGTACTATAAGGAGAAGAAAGAGACACTATTAATTGCGCTAAATGTGAAGAGCTGTATTTGGTTAACGGTTTCAAAGCATGGATTTTGTGAAACTTTGTCCGTTATGGAGATGTGTGGCTGTAACGCTGGCTTCTTATCTGTGCTGGAGGAAACGCTGCTTAATTAGGCTTTAGCCTTTAAAGTGTGTAGAGCTCTCCAACAGCACACAGAGCTGCATTCACCCTGCTCTGTTCACTGCTCTGCACCCAGACACATCAATATTATTTACTCACAGGTATTTCATTTGCAGATCAATACGGCACACACTTGCCAGATCCATTTTGTTGTCTTTATTATCTTTGTAGCATATTTACTCGTGAGTGTGTGCAGTGTGAGTTACAATAATATTGTTAATGTGCTTAAATTATATATGATATATGATGTATGAAATTTTAGCTTACTTCAATAAAACATATACAATACTTTGTTATTTAAATAACAGGGCCTCAACAGCGGTTTGTTATTTAAATGATTTCTATCTCTTTCACAGTTTATAGGGGTTTTTCTTCTTACAGTATTCCAGAATATGATATAAAAATGTATTGATAATAGCTAGCGATATACAATGATTATTGTAGTAACAATTCCGTCACTCTGTTTCCAAGTTTTTTTTGTCCTCTCTAACATATAGACAGAATTTACACAGAGGCCAAATGTGCTGCATGATGGTTTTTGCTGGAGCTTTAGATAAGGGCACTGGCTTCGACTGCTCACACACACACACACACACACACACACATATATATGAGGACCTTCCATTGACAATTATTAATGCAGCTAATTAATGCTGTGCTACACCTAACTCAAACCCCAACCTTAACCTCAGTAACCAAAAGGAAACCTGGCTGTTTTTTTCTTTCTTTTTTCTTTCTTTCTTTTTTTTTTAAATAAAAATGTGAATGTCCTCATCCTTGTGCTAACATATTTAACACACAAGATGCAAAAAACATGCCCACACACAAACACACATACACATACAGTACATCAAAATACCCAAGCAATTAGCATGGCTGTTAAACCCCATATTTCCACTAAAGAAAGATGTCATGTGTGAGAGAAAAGAATTTGTCCTGCGTATCTCAACTCCTAGTGGCTTCCACTTTCTTTTTAGTGCCACATATGCTGTTATATAAAGTGTCTCCATGCTGCACCTCTGCTGAGAGAGTGTTCGTCCGACCAGCCTGATGAACTCATGGAGATGTAGTGATATTTCTCCTGCGTCGAGGCTGCACAAGCTCTCATTAGTGAGTGTGGCATGGCAATGCTGCACACAGGGATAAATGAGCCAGCTATCAGCCACTGCCTCCTCTATAGTCAGCCTTATCTCATTAGGTTCCACATCAAAGTTAATCAGAGATGGGCATGGTAATTGGTGGAAGAGACAACGACACAGATCGGGGTGTGTGTGTGTGTGTGTGTGTTGGTGTGTGTGGAGGGGGGGGGGTTGTTGGTGTGTGGAGGAGGTGGGGGCAGGTGTCTTGAAACACTGGCAAGGCTGGTGATAGTAGATAGGCAGAGGCAGGAGAGGAGGGGTGAAGAAAGAAGTGACAGAGAGAGAGACAGAGAGAGAGAGAGAGAGAGAGAGAGAGGGAGAGGGGTGGAAGCCAGAGTGGAGGAAAAGGAGTAATGGCAGAGGCATAACAAGCAAGCTGCTCAGAATTAATGAGCTTAGCCAATAAGAAAAGAATAACCAATCAGTGTGTGTTGGGCAAATATAATTTAGGAATAATTGCTTGATTGCTTTTCTATAGTAGGCTGATTTGACCACACACAAGAACTGAGAATTAAGATGTCAAGACAAGAATTAATTTGGCATGCAGGGGCACACAAATTCTCTCTCTCTCTCTCTCTCTCTCTCCCCTTCCCCTCCTGGCGTCGGCGCTGGGAGCCGAGTTGTCGTGCTCTAATGATGAAAACACAGAGGTAGATTGCACATTCATTTCCAGACTCCATTATCTATAAGGAGTCGCTTCCCTAATGCCACAGATGCCCCAATATCATGTAAAAGAGTGTGCACGCTAACACATTTAATTGCTGTTTTTGCATATTCCACTCCAGCCTTGATAACTAGCCTGGTTGATTGTGCAGTTTGTTTCAGTATTGATTTCTGTCTTTCTTTTTTAATTTTTTTTTTTTTTGAGGATGCAGGCTATAATTCTTGTTCAATATATGCTTGACTGACAACCCCTGACTCCACCCTCTTTCCAAACAGTGCTTGTTTTAAAGCCGTCTTGCTGGATTGCTAATGTGAGAGCACATTTTATTTCTCACTGCCTGCTTTGAGAAATGAGGCGTGACCTCTCTTGACGCTCTCCTTAGAGAGGCTTGAGGAAATATTTTTTGCCACATCTTGCCACATGGTCAGTGGTCACAGAGACACGACTAACATCCGGAATCATAGACTGCACTCTTCACTATTGATGATCTTTTTCACAATCACCGGCTCTCTTGGTAAATACAATTGCTTTATTTTGACCAGAACTGGGCCTACATTCGGTTACTTATTAAATAAGAAAAGAGCTGGTGATAACCACTGGATCTAATTCAAGGCCAGGTCTGACATTAGTACGTGCGTTTGGATTGAGTTAGAGCAGCCCCAACTCAATTTATATTTAAATAGGTGGTGCGTCCAAATAGGAGTCCGTGCATATGAATATAGCCATGTATTTGCTCCCATATGCGTCTGCTACTTAGTTCCAATTAGGCTGAAAACACTGCCGCTGATTCAGAGCTTGCACACGGTGCCTGACTTATCACTGCTCCACAGGTTCCACTGCTGTGTGTTTATTTTCACATGAGTGAGCGTGAGCTTGTCTGAGTGCTGACATCATTTCAGCAGTGGGAAGAGTAAAGGGGGAGTAAATAAGCAGACAGGGCTTGTCAGGTGGGTGTTAATGCTGCCCTGAGTATGCCTTCAGCTGCAGCTCCAGCAAAGAGACACACATGTCCTCCCTCTCTCTGTCCTCAGTGTCACTATATCTCACATAGCATGGGGACACACAGAGCACAAGGTAGACTCGCTTTGATCTGCACTGTGCCTAATTGAGTCACAGCCGATGACTCTATCTCTGCACATCAAGGAATTTGCCAGTGTTCGATTATTTCACCGGGGGATTAAACCTCATTTTAGGGTGTTCTAGATTAACCTATTAGGCATGCTCATCTGCATTGCTAATGAGGGTGGGGGACAGCTGTCAGGGGTGAGGGGAAAACATGATCACGCAATCCTTGAGTGAGTGATCCCGGCTCCGATTAGCCTCAGCGAAGTTCGCTGAGCCCAAGTGATAAGGCAGGCAGAAATTCCCAAGTTGCCAATAGCTCTGAAAATTATCACACTGTAGGCAAAGGCGAAATTGTGGCTTACGGCACCCGGGCTTCAATCCAGGGACTGCCCAGATTGACATTATTTAAAGCTATGGAAATGTACCCTGCTTGCCTATCAGACCACAGCTGAAATAAGATTTTTTCCCCCTAGCCTGCTCCATTTATGAACATGTCCAGGATGCTGGCATTCTCAAAAAAGGGTAATTTGAGCATAATTTTACAATTTTATGATCTAATCTGGATAATGGAAATAAACAAACATGTGTAGCACTAGGCAGACTAGGGCATGTAGTGCATTGGAAGGTCTGAGGTAATCATACAGAAGACCAGCATGAAAAGCAAAGACAAGCAAACCATACACATTGTATATTGTTTCACAGTATCATCTATGCTGCAGCTGTACTTGAACAGTCATATAATACATTACTTCCAACTCAGTGGTTATTTACTGTTTGAGAATAGCTGAACACATTTTTCTACTGAGTGGAATAAGGACTGGATGAAAATCTAATATCTATTACTATTGCTGTTGTTTTCATACGTTATGATTGCATGTCCAGAAGATTCAGGCCTCTCCATAAAATATAAAACAATTGTAAAAGCATCATTCCATTTACCCATGAAGTACATATTGCACATGTCTAACACAAATGCTTGAAAGTTCCAAACCAAGATGAGTATTTACAATCAGTGGCTTTGGATCCACATCCACCAAATAAATTCAGTGATGCTTTTTAAAGTAACCAGATTGTTGTGTGTAGGAATGACCTCTTTGTAAATGAAGTGTTATTTGACCTGGGTCAGTACTAACATGACTGGTTGCACATGCACAGGGGATGGGTGTGACTGAGTAACTAGATATCAACCCAAAACAGCAGCCAGTGCCACAATGAGTGCACACACACACACACACACACACACAGCATGTTGGGTCAGATGGAAGAAGTAGTTTCTTAGTTCGCTCATCCACGGAGCATGTGCCGTCTCCAGAGACTACAGTAGTAAACACAACTGCACATTTAACACAGTATCACTGGTATTCTTCAGTGTTGTCCAATACAAATGTTACCCCTTCAAACAACCCAAGTAATTGCTTTCTATATTTTTACTTTCAAAAGTGTAGCTGTCTACACTAAATATTACCAAAACAAGAAATGCCTGACTGCACCAAACCTAATCAATGTCAAAGGTGCAGGGAGAATCCTCTGGCGTAGCCTGTTTGACTTAAGCGCTCTATTTGTGCTCTCCCTGATCCCACAGTCTTTGTCTACATTGTAATGAGTGTTGCGTTAATCCTGGGATTTTCCTGGGGGTCACCTCATGGCAATGCCTTGCCACACCAGGTCTAGAGTTTAACCCAACCAGGGCCATGGGGAGGGGCTGCAGGATAGCACAACAATGACCTGTCTCCCAAGAGATACCTCCATTTACGGCTGGTTTGGAGGTTTCTGATAGACCTGCTAACCCATTTTAATCCTATTAGAGCCAGCCCACAAAGAGTGAATCTGCAGCGGGCAGAGTGGAGGGAGAGGACTCCTGATTTCTGCCATGAGGTGAACAGGGACAACAGTTTTCCCATCAAAACTCATCTGTTAGAGGAGCAGACAGAGGAACGAAAGAAAAAAACAACACACAAAGCCCAGAAACAAGCAGAACCATTGTCCTCAGGCAGACTCAAAGCAGAGGACCACCAGAGGCTAGGCATCTCGAAAGTCAACTGACTGGATATCCATCTTCAGCCATAACGGATGTGTTTCTGATGGGCTGCTTGATAGATATCCCGTAAGGAAAAGCCACAGGAAGTGGTACTGTAGACCCTTGTAGGGTCACCTCACAAAAGCTTGAGAAGGTTGGGAGGCCTCAATGCACTTTTGTTCCATGCTCCGGTTATGGGACACGTGGTGGCCAAGTGTGCTGGTGGTCCGTCCTGTTACCCCATCGCCAATGTCGAAGCTTAAATTCTCCCATTGTGATGGACGACGAGGGGGGAGTGACAGGGTCCATACAGACAGAAAGTGTTCTTTAGCCAAGCAAGGCAGGATATGACTCTTTAAGGGCCAGAGGGTGTGAATGGACAATGCCACCATGAAAGAAAAGCAGCTCTGAGAAAGGGGCACTGAGTGATAATGCACTTTCACACTGAGTGCGTCCCAGCCAGGCTTCCTTCATACAACACCCTAATTTTAGTAGTCATATAACTATTCCTGATTCCTATAGTTCTAAAAAGCTGAGGTTCTAGACAGCTCTTCCTGTATATACATGCCGAATCCTCTTCACATACATTCATGGCCATCATCCTTCGCTTGGGTAATCATTTCATTATCAAAAATGCAAAGCAAGATATTACATCTTAGGCAACACACTTCAAGATCCATCCACACCATCACTATTCAAACACACTACATGAATACTACAATTGATTTACAATTGAAACACTGGTACAGCAGGGATGGAATAAATGGGGCTTTGCTTGATGGACAGCTTCTTTAAAGCGCTGTTGTGTATAGGTCTAGCCTCTGCCTCCCCTGGGGCCACTGTCTTTAAAAAAACACAAACCAGGGATGCTAAACACAGTGTCATGTCATACATTTATGTATGGGCCTGACCTTTTCCATAATGAGTTCACATCATAACTGATGAACTAAAACAAATTCACAGATATTCTCTGCTGAGGTAGGTGACAGAAACCAGGGAATAACATACTTTATAGGGATGTTATTCTTGTATAAATACTAATTACTGTATATATGGATACTTGAAGTAGCAAAAAGTTTGTTCCAATGTGGTCGACGATGGAACTTGTCTATAATAAAGATAATAAAATAAGATTAACAGTAATAAAAATAACAGTAAAAACAGGGAACAGATAAAGATGTGAAGGAAGAGGTTACTTTTCAGGAATGCATTTTATTGGCCATCTGATACAATCTGTCATATAAGATTCCCAGATTCCCAAATATTTTAACTCGGGATCCAACCAGATTGTGTTGGCAGAACTGACACATAATATCAACTATGACTTATCTGTTTGCATTGCACAGTGCAAGTGTTATTACCCCTCATATTTACATCCTAATATTCAGACTAAATAGACACAAAGCAGGAGATGAAATCAGCAGGCTGCCTAATGCCTCACCCCTGATCAGTTCATGCATAATTGCCTCCTTTCAGTTTGTTAAATCAGGTTGTCACATTTCTGCCACCAAAGAAGTGCTTCATACTAGGAGGACTTATGGCTTTTTCAGCTCACAGAGGGTGGAACTAAAGATGCCTATCCTTCTGCCCCACTGGCCAAATCTTTTGAACACTGGCATCTATGGAATGAGGTTGTCACTCATAGATCATGTATTGTTTTGCGGATACAGCAGACATGAATCAAATAGAAACTATGCATTATAATACACTGGTTATTTTCCTTAGTAGTTCACTGGCGAATGCTGCTGCATTAGGTCAGAGAGTGTACTTGACAGAAAACATGCATACTGAGTGGCTACTTGTGCTGCTTTTCATTTGCACTGTGTATTGATTTTTAGGTGGCCTATTTAATCTAATATTATGTGTGGGTCTTGCACTGCTTTCAGGTTGCCTGTGTGGGTTGGTTATATAGGGGACTTGATGATAATTGCACTGGTGGAAGCAAACCCAGGTAGCCGATATGCCAACCTTGAATGTTCCCTTCATTCAGAGTACAAACATATAATACAAACTGACAAGTAAGTAGACAAGTGCATAAACACTGTAGAAAATATTGGCATTTCACAAGCAATGCTGTTCTATGGGAATAGGAAAGGTGACAGTTCTAATTTCTGCAAGATTATATATGCTGCCATTGTGTTAAAACTGTTTGTTGGTGTAGACTCTTCTCTTCCTGGTCCATATGAGATGTTTTACTGAAATGTCAGTGCCTAAATAAGATATCAAATCCTCCAAAGATCTCAAACGATCTCGACAAATGTCATTATTGTAATGCATTCACTCATCGTGTTGTTTAAAATGGCAAATACGTCCTCTATAATAAAGCGATGGTTATCACTGAACATGCATAGAAAATGCATGAGCCATGCCTACAAACATGCCAAATCATATTACTGTCATGGTCACACTTTCTTGTCTCCTGATAGAGCAAGATTAAGCTGTCAGAGACAGAGAAACGATAAGATGCTGTTTGGTTTACAAATGAAGAGTAATTAGGGGCACTGGCAGCTGTATACAGTCCCACACATCTCCATTCCTCCAGGACAGCATCTCAACTCAAGCCTGGATTTAGCCTTAGCAATCTTGCCAGCAGAGAACTCAGGTGTTTGGAGTTCAGTCATTTACCATATTTAAACTCTCTCTCATATTCTTTAATTTCAGGCTCACTCTCTTTCTTAAGTTGATTATGCTTTAGAGACAGAAATAATGGTGATGGCTGTGGTCCTAAAGGGGCTTAATTTTGAGAGACATATGCAAACATTAATGAGCTTAACGAGGAGACGGCAAGCAATATTTATTAAACATGACAAGTAGCTCTGGGCTTAGCAGGTTCCTGGTTAGCATAGGAAAATATTTATGGAAATATGTCATATCTAACTTGCATAAAAAGAAAAATTCCACCAAACGTCAATTACACAAGACAATGAAACATCCACTAAACATAGGAGCATACACATATACCTACAGTTATGTATCTGTAGTGTCTTGAAGACAATACTAGTGTGGATTAACCCATAAACTAGTAGGCTATTCATTAAAAATCTTTTGCATGTATTTTGTGAGTAAAACAAAGTAATTATGTTGATAACAATCCTTATAAAAGCAATCATTTCTGTGTACAAATTAAAAAATAGCTATGTTGGTGGACAAGCATGAATTTATGCATGCTTTATGAAGCCTTTCTTAGCTTTTATTCTTTGCATTTGCACAGTAATTCCAACTTCCAAAAATTTCAAATAGTAGCACTTGTTTTGATCATCTATGTGCACCTCTCAGTCGTGTGTTTTAACCTCTATTAGGCGGGATTACGAGGCCGCCAGCACGTTGGCATTTGGTAAGTGTCACGGTGACTGCACTTGGTGGCGGAATGTTGCGTTGTCAGTGGTGAGCTTTATCACCAGGCTTTTCTCCTTTGCAGAGTGTAGACTAATAAGCCTAGAAATTACAATTGCCTCCCTGCTGAATCCCCGATAGCTGCAAATAATGATATCAGTGCCCTGCTAATCTCCTCAGCTCGCCGCTTGGCATCAGCCTATTGAGTCACCTGTCATACTCATGTCTGATGAGGTGAACTTAATCTCACTGTCTGTAATGACAATGGGGGCCATTTGAATGTTGAGAATGATATTTGTCAAAGTTTCCTCTGTTTTTTTCCCCTTTGTCTTTTGCCGACAAAGAGTCCTGTCAAAATGTGTGAAACTCAAGATTAAACGAAGACAGTAAAGATTAATCATATGTGCTCGCTTTTCTCATCATTTCAAAAGATTGGTTTAAAAGTAGTTCTATTTTTGAGTATTTCACGGCTGGGGATAATTGTAAGAATCAATTTCTTTCAGTATGATTATACATCTATTCATGATTAAATGCCTTTCATTGACACCATTGTTCTAGGAATATTACACAATGCTTTACAGATTTTCTGAAAGTATATTGTAATTGACATTGATCTATGCTTCCTGTACACATAAGCCTATGCTTCTTCAAACTTACCCTGGATAGAGCTGGTAAATAATTTATTAATAACAGGTTCATTACTGTCTTTTGTGTAGGGTACAACGTGACAGCATTACTAAGTTATTGGTTAAACAATATCAGATAATATCCTAGATAGATAATAGCTTTCTTCTTTAAATAACATATGCTATAGTTTTGTCATGATCTAATTAAGAAATTGCATATTATAACATTTAGCTTTAACACTCTCTGCTTCAGAAAATCACACAAGCATGGTTAACTCCTCCAAAGAACATTACCAGAAATAAAAAGGAAATGGAAATAGTTTCAAACACAAGACTTATTCTTAGGAAGCAATTCAAGGTCAGTGGGAAAAAAGTATGCGCCAGTCTCTCCTTTCCTTTGTATCCTTCATCTATATTGAGTGGTGGGCAGTGATAAATTGACCTAAGAAGCACTGACAGATGTACAGTGGGCATAAAACTAAATGTTCTGGAGAGTGGCACGACATAACAATCTTTCTATTCACAGGCAAGCACTAAAATGCTTGAACTGCCTAACTATGTATCTCTATAACAATGGAAACCATTTCAGATATCCTGTGAAACATCTGAAATAGCTTAAATTGTTGTAGAGATACATAGTTGCAGAGATACATGAAAAGAACGAAAGAGAGATGTAAAATTGGACAAAACCTGACTGAACCTTGTGAATAAAGCCTCCTGGGGTCTAACAAAAAAGACGAACAATTGAAATCATCTCTGTTCAATATGTTCATTACGCACTAGCATCCACAAACATGGAAGTTATGTTGATTATCACAATGATAGTATTTTGACCGTTTACTAATTATTTTAGCATAGACAATATGGCAAATAGGGATTCTTATCAGCAGGGTAACGTGGTACATGCACTCAGAAAATAAAACAAAAAATAAGCAAATTAATGTGGATTTTTAGTTGCTACCATTCACCACGTTTTATATTTTCTCATTCTAGAATTCTAAGAATTAAATATCCTGTTATACGTAAAAAACCCAACTAATCATAGTGCTGTTTTCTGAAGAAACTGTGTTCTTTGCCATGTCATACCCCCCCCACCCCATCCCATCACTCGTCGATCAGTCTTACAGAAAACTGTCATTAGATAAGTGACTGCTTCCTTCCGCTGTCAGATTACCATTGACAGGACAATCAGTGCTGCCTTACTAATGTCAGCACTGACAAAGAATCATTTAGGTCCAGCATGTACTGCACCGTGCCATCCTCCGCTTCACCCTGTCACTAAGTCGACACACGGGGGCTGTTAGGACATGCCATAACAGGAAAAAAAAATCCTTCCACTGAACACCTAAGAGGATGGAAATACCCTATATAGTAAAGCTGGCTTCATAATTAGCTTCCTGCAGTTAAGATGAACACATTTGTTACTATTAACCCTTCACTGTCAATATAGTATTTTCACAAAACAGAGAATAAAGAGAGGCTCTGATCATCAGGTGCAGGTGTATCTCCAGCAATAACACAAGCAGTTTATCTTTAATGCACATTAACGTTTGTGTTAAATCTTACAATAAAGTGGAGAGACAGCGGATCCAGCACATAATGGGATTTTATGTTGATGTTTTGGCTGTGAGACTGGCCATGCTAATGAATCCTGCTCTGTATTCACATAGAGGTAAACTGGTATAAAAAAAAAGATGTCACGGGGAAATGCAGGCTGTGCACGTTTCTACTCCAGCATGAATTAGCCAAAGGACAGAAAGGTCAAAGTGCTGCCATTATCAACACAAATCCTTCAGCTGACTGCCTGTTTAAATGTCTGACTGTGGGCTTTTTCTGTGTTTTTAAAAAATAATAGTAATATCTTTCCCTTGCAGAGAATGTAGCAATGCCATTTATATATATTTACTGACAGTAAATATATAATTGTTGAAATATCTACAATAAAGATCACATACAAAATAACACATGTGAAAATGTCCTTGTTGAAACACATTAGATGTAAGGGAATATGTTGAATATAGGCTCTCGCTACAGAGCAACAACTGCTATGGAGAAGCATTACATTTAAACTGCACACAGAGCCTCCCAAACCATGCATAACAATTAGGACTAAACAGAGTGCCTGTTCTCTGTGTTCAATATTTCCCCAAAATGACTGTCTGACTTTTTTTATGCTGTAATTTGAAATCTGTTTGGCTTGCCTGAAGAGGAATATTATTTCTGTGTGAGAGACACAGTCGCGCTAATGAGCGTGGTTAAGAACATCATTATATTTTAAGTATCATTCTGCTGTTCACAGCAAGGATTGTAAGAAATCGCTGTAATAATATGTTTCTGTATATCACATTCAAAGGGACATCTGAGGCTGATGCCATAACGCCGGGGGAATAATTAGCGTGACATTTTCGCTCGGCATTCCAGAAAAGGAAGAAATTGTAATAAACTATATTAATTAGGAGTAATTCAGTTGTACTTCAGTTGAAGTTTCTGTCATGCTGATATTTGGTTTATTTGCACTGATGTCTTGGCAGAAGTATTTTGCTGCTTGAACAAAAGAAGCAATGGTGTATGTTAAGTGCTTTTGAAATGGCAAGCTTTCCAAGCAGCAAAACTATGTCTGATGAAAGGGTGTGAAATACAATGTGGAAATCGATTTCACAATCCCCTCTTTTTGCTCCACCAATAGAGTGGCACTATGTCAATGCTACTCTGTGCATGTCTGTACATTTAATACACTCTCAATGAAGGACTTAGCAATTTCTGCTCCTGTTGTTAAGTCCGGCAAATTAATGCATGTTTGTGCTTGGATGAGTGGCAGAGGCACAGGAATATTCAATTGCTTTGAAATTGATTGGACTGTTGATATAATGTAGTGGCACTACAGTTGCATGTCTGGAGAGTGGGCTTGAATTTGCCTCATGGCTACAGCTTAGACAATGGCTCCCAATATTCCCAGATGAAAAAAAAAAAAAAGCAAAGCATGACATTTTGGGTTGTATACGCCATATAATTAGCATGCTAAGCGGCGCTAATGACAAATAAAGAGATAAAGCCCTGAGCTCTTCTTGCTGTGATTGTCATCTGAAGCACTCTTGTTAGGACTCGTGATGTATTTGTTTGTGTCTTTCTTCCGTCAATTACAGTTTGCACTTTGTCACCCGGTTTCATTGTTGTTATGAGCTGGCACATCTCTCGCTCTGTACATGTGTCTATTGAATATAAATGGAAGCTCACTGTCTGTTTATGACAAAAGGGCCACAGAATAGGAAGTGACAGACAGAGCGAGAGAGGCAGAGAAAGGAAAAGCTGCTGTGTGGAGCTCTGTCTCTACCATCTGCACGGACAGGCAAAACAGGATGCAAACATGGGGGAAATTAAAAGGCTTTTTCCTGTGATTAATGGTGGTGATACATGTCAAGCCGTTTAACCATATTTAACAAAACTATAGCAGTATGCAGCTGTTGCATTCTCTCGACTAAAAACAGCCAGAGGAGAAGAGGGGGAGAGAGTGCAGCAGGTGGTGGGAAACAGGAAAGAGAGAATACAGCATGGCTATCATCAAATTCTGCACTACTACTATAATTCTCCACCATGAAATTAAAGGATCGAGGGGATTTTAACTTAAAATTATATATGAAACAGCAAGGTGTGAGATTATAATTTTATTTTGCCCGCATCATTAGCAGTTAGCTGTTTACTTCTTTACTTCTTTAAACCAAGCATATCTGTCGACTGTTTATCATATCAAAAAATACAGAAAAAAACAAAGATGACCAACACAGTCAATTAAAAAAGCTTTACCTAATAGAACTTTGAAGCTGAGCCACAACAGCACTATCTTAGTCATCGGCATAGCAGGGAGTTTCTTTTTTTTGAGACTCAAGCCAAGTAAATAAGCAGCAAAACATGGGGGAGGCACTAAACATGGCCTATCCCAACATCCCTAGACACCTATTATGTGATATGCAAAATTATGCCCTAGCAAATATCTAATGATGAGCCAGTGATGTCTTGTTAAGCGGCATTGTTTGGCTTCAGATCCCGCCGTGTCTGCCTTGTATTCCTCGCTTAATGAAAGACAAGAAAGAACAGAGTACTGCGTTTCTTCCTTCTTTCTCCTCCTCTGCATTGTCATTGTCTCGGGTGCAGTTAACTCATGCCTGTGTTTTTGCTAGGCTCTGTCCCTTGGCATGAGCAGGCCTGATTTGGCAGAGGAGAGCACTGAGAGTGTGCCTGCCCAGCAGGGGAGGGCCTTTTGATGCAGACCCCTGGGAGCTCACCACTGAGCCAGAACTGTGTGTCACAGATGTGACAGCTTTCATCTAATAGTTAACTTTTTCCTAATTAAGTCACCCAGCTAATTACACTCAGATCTATCTGATCGGAATGGAACAGGATAAGGAAAAAAACGCTTGCCCATGTCGGATAAGATCATATCATAAGATTTTTTAGAGAGGATGATAAGGGTGGGGAGAGGGACAAACAGGACTCACCTGGGTACAAAAACGCATCACACACCAAATGCAGCAAGGCCCATCTCATTTGCGCCAACGCCTTCCTTGAATGCTGAGGCGTAATTATGAAATAACAGGGGGAAGAAAAAATGACAAAAGGAAAAAAAATTCCATAATTAGTAAGGCAACTCCCGGCACAAGAAATGGAAATTAGTCACAGTGTAATAAATTAGCCTATGCATACATTATGTGAGATGAATACCCTTGGGGCTACGAATTAGCGCTTTTGGACTTGCACCCTCATGTATCTAAATAAACCATTCAGTCCTGGCTTATTATAGGCTCACAAAGAGACAGCTCTGAAACCGTCTTTCCTTTCAAATCAGCCACACACACACACACACACACACACAACATTTATAGGAAGGGCTATATGCTTCAGTGGGAGGGGGATGATTGAAAGGAGTGAGTCCGTCATATTCTGGTGTGCTCTCATGCTACCTTCACTTATGCATTTGTAAACTATTGCATATTTCTTCCCCATTTTAGTTTGATTAGTGCTGGCACTTTCTAGGACTATCACATTTTTTCCCTAGACGACAGTAAACAAACACAAAATTAAGCCGAGCTGAGTTGAGCTGGGGAAAATTTGCATCAAAATAATATAGCAGGCTACAAACCAGCAGAATCAGATAGCAGCAACAAAGGCAGGCAAATTACAAATTAAAAGGAATGATGTGAATTGTATTTTGTCACCAAGCTTCACAGGCCATTTGGAGGATAGAGGAAAGAAAGAAAAAAAAAACATGGCAAGCGGCAGCGCCGTGTTTTGATGAGTCTTATCTAGAGCGATTATTCATACTTGTCCTTCTGCTTGAATTAAAGCAAGAGTGCTGGAGCCCGTTAAAGCCAAATACTTGAATGGCTAGTGAACTCTCACCTTTGCGCGCATCCATTTAGCTTGCAAATGAAAGCCAAGTACAGTCGGCGAGAGCCATAATGGGCCTTTCTTCTTGCAGAGTGCGGTCATTACATACTAATTTCTCCTGGAAGCTCTTCAGGAATTGAAATACTTGGCTGTGGCAGCCCTGCCTCGTGCTGAAACGCACAGGCCTACAATGCCAGCACACAAGGTGTTTGTTCAAGGCCTACTCACAGCAGCTGACCACAATCAGGCTCGATTGAAGAGGGCTGATTGCAACTTGATGCAGCACTGCTTTCAGATAGAGGGAAAAAATGAATAAAATACTGGCAGTGTGATTTTCATCATGATTAAATAGATTCTTGATTCTAAAAAAACACTCCAATTTCTCATATTTTAGCGGGACAGCAAGTAATATGTAAATGACACACATAGTGAGGGAAGATTTTAGTGAAGGAATTTAAACAGTAGTCTGTAGAAAATATTGTACCTCCATCATAATGAGCAATATTGCAATTGTTAGCAATGTCATGACGTTAAAAATGATCAAAATCTAAATGAACTAAGAGAGGAATGTAATCTATAATTAAATCGTATAAGTAAATAATCCCAATTGTGTTTGATTGCATATAATAGTTTACTTACACTATATGGAATAAGTTAGAACTGTGTCTAATTGCACACATTCTTATATTAGAGGCCAAAGGGAAAAGAAATAAAACAAAACACCATGAAATTTATATGTTAAAGGTTATTCTGTGAAAATTACTTAATTTGTTTAGTTCCAGGTACACCTCATAAAGACTTAAATGCACTAATTTGGCTTGATCTACTGAGTTGATGAGTTGTACCTGGCAACGTTTCGCTTAGAGTGGGAGGAACATTTGGAACCTGTACAGCAGACTGTTAAGCACACATCAGTTGTTTGGAGGGGCCAGTGATTTAATTAAGCAATTAGGCAGGTGGCTGATTGAAAAGCTTAATTAATAGAGCGAATGATTGGTTTGACCAATGTAATAGCTTACAGTACATACAGTACAGTGTACTTTATGCTTAATGTAACATTTCGTGACAAGTGCTTAAATATAGTAGTAATGCTTTATACAAGCCCGAGGCAATAAAATGACCATGGTCATTTCAATCAAATAAAATAAAAATAATAATTAATTGAAAATAAAATATAAGTATTTAAATATAAGTATTTAAATATAAATTATTAAAACATTTTTAAAATAATGCAGCTAAATATACATAACAATACAGTACATAAATAAATGCTAATATTATTCAAATAAATACATAAATGATTATTTTATTAATTTATTGGCTTGTACAGAGCAATACTACTCCAATCTTCCCCCAAATTCAAAAGTGTTATCTATCTGAGAATTGCTAAAATATTTTCCCAGGAAGTCAGCAGACGGCATGGTGTGTCAGCCTGCCACAGCGTGATTGAGACATCCCACTAATCCATGTTTAACCTGCTGTCCGTCTGTGTTTGTGTGTGGGTTTGGCATGCTGCAAAGAATAGGGTCTCAGAGGACCCAGGAGGTTTTCTACAGTGTTGAAGAGAACGATGTAATACTATATATATAAATAAAATAATAATAATTTTATATATATATATATATATATATATATATATATATATATATATATATATATATATATATATATATATTTGTTTTTAATAAAATGTATATATAATATGTATACATTATATGCACAATATAATATATTAAAATACTATATACTGTGTGTGTGTGTGTTTTATATATATATATATATACACACACACACACAGTATATAGTATTTTAATATATTATATTGTACATATTATGTATACATTTTGTTAAAAACAAATATTATATATGTTAGACTGTAAAGTATTGCATTTCTATGCCCTTTTTCATTTGCGTTATTTCTTGTAAGACTCTCTGTACTAGGTCGGCTTTGACCCACCACAATCCTGACTCCTCTCGTGCTCTGCCTCTCACTGCCTCTCTCCAAAGCTCTCAGTCTTTCTAGCATTCTCACTTTCCCTCTCTCCCACTCTCCTCCCTTCCCTTTCTTCCCCTTTCTCTATCTCCCTCTGCCTCCCTCTCTCCATTGCTTGCTCAGAGAAGCAGCCTGTGTTTACTTGCCCTTATCCGACTGGCTAATCCCTGCAGCAGTGAAAGACTCCACTAAATAGGTGCTGGAGAAAAAAAAATGAGGCGAGAGGGACAGGCAGGGCCATTAGAGGAGAGTTTATCAGAGTCGCTCAATCTGTTATCACCCCTGTCCCTCTGTCCCCCCCTACCAGCTCACCTTCCCCCACTGTCACAGAGCCACTGATTACAGCCCACCACGATGCCTGGCTCCAGGTCTGTGTGTGAGAGAGAGAAAGAGAGGGAAAGAAAGTGAGTGAGAATGAAGAGACTCGCACTCTCGTGAAATGTGTGTGAGGCAGAGACAAGCAGTGCTTCTAAGGGATGCTTGTCTATCTCTGTCTACAGGTAAATGAATATGGAATTTGTTTTCATAATCTTGAAACATAAATATTTCACATAATTTAATATATAATTTAAAGGACAGGCATATTGAATTTTTTATATATTATTGTCTATAATTTCACAGAAGTCTGTATAGTTATAGTAATTTATGTTTCAGGTGTATTTTATCTGTATCAATTAAATTAAATGCATTTTGATAGTTTAAAATATATTGTCTTCTATATTTGTTGATAAAAATACAGCGACAATAATAATCATATTTCTCATTCACTCTATAATAAACCATATTATCAAAAGTGATAATTATCTTATATTTCCATGTCACAACAAGCTTTTAGCACCTCTGTTAGCAGCCCCGCACTGCATTATGGGTTAAGATAAAAGCAACAAACACCACTGAAACCTCATAGTGTAATCCAGCACTGGAGACTCACATGTGTGGTTTTTAGAGGGTCAGTGATCCAATGCCACAGCCATCAGGGCTACTGAGAGAAAAACACATCAGTGCGTATGAAGAGGCCCAGGGTGTTAGCTCCACTTTAGGTCTCAGGCTTTACTGTACTTGACTGCTCCTCTCCACTAAGACTAGGACACAATAAGTATCGTTAAGGGGCATCAACTTAGCACGTCTGTCAGAGCAGAAGCTGAGACCATTTCACTGTCTGTGAGTGTGGAAGACCTTGAGCCAGTCCTTAATATCAATAGTGTACATTGTTTTACATAAAGAAAATACAAATACTGTGTGTTCTGTCAACTAACACACCACACAACCGATGCTGTTTAAGGTGGTTGGTAATACAAATATCTGTTGTTTTTTTGTACAGATTCAACACTGAATGATTCGGAAGCATTTATTTGAAGTAGTCACTGTAAAATATTCTGGTACAGCGTTCATCCATGTTTTGTTTAGTATTGGCACAAAATGTCCTGTTTCTATTATTCAGAGTAATATCCAAAATGTGGCTTATTTGGAACAGCTTTCCCAAGCGGAGCAACAGAGAAATGCCCTGGTCCCTGGCAGCAGCGGGGAGACGGCTTCCAAACGCAGTATACATGGCCATACGCGCCGGCTGCTGTTTAGCCTCTAATGGCTGGTAATGTGGGCTCTATGTTTACCAAGCAGTGGGTCTCCAGCACACAGGCTGTGACAAATTATGAAAGGCGGGCCTGTGTAGCCAGGCTGAATTTCATTAAACTTTAACTGGCCTTATCTGCGGCGCGACAGAGGACAGCATAATAAATGCTGACAGGTATCTAAAGACCTGTGTTTGGCCTGGGGAGAGCGAACAGCGGGAAAGGCGCTGCCAGCTTTGTTACCAAAGAAGGGACATATGTTGTTGGCTATAAAATCCTAAAGCAGATGTCGCCTTTTTTTTAAGCAACTGCTGCCATGTTTAACACATTTCATGTATTCTTGTTCTCCAGTTTTCTGAATATTATATAATTTAGAATTATATATATATATATATATATATATATATATATATATATATATATATATATATATGCAAATTAGATACTAAGTATAAACTGTTCAAACCACAAAGCTAGTTAAATTTCCAGAAATTGCCAGTTAAATTTCTCCAACATAATGTGATATTTCTACCTTGCTTATCCTTTCCAATCACATTAAAATTAACCTCTTCATAGAAGTCTGCTTATAGAGTAAGAAAAGAAAAATGGGTCTCAAATTTCCTAACTAACATCTAAGGAGAGATTTGAGGATGAGCATACAGAGACAGAGAAGGACACAGACAGCAGATTTAGTAGAAGCTCGTCCATAAAGGCTAGCAGGTTAGAGAAATCGTTAAAGCCCTAAGTAGCTGAAGCGAGGCTCTGTTTCAGGCTATGTGCACTTCATAGGGCACTCTAAAACCCTAGCCAAAAGCCACTTCATGTTGCTCTGAATGGGTTTAGCCACAATAACACTACTAGGGGTGCCTGATAAATAAAAAAAATCACAATGCTTCAAGACTTTATCATGGTACAACATGTATTACAATATTTACCAACAAGGTTACCAATTATCTCCCCAATGTTACTCAACACCTGTTCTCACCCTCTGGTTCTTCTCATCCTCTGGGCCTTAGCCAACATTAAGTATGTGTGAATAACAGCTAACGTGAGGGTAATTTCAACCTGCCCCTCTGTTGAAGGGTACGCTGATATACACTGAACTCCCAATCTTATTATTATTATATGCTTCAGATTCAGATTCAGGAAAGTGTTGTGAGAGTATTATTTTTTTCATGATAGATGAAATATTGTCCATGTAAGACATTAAAAGGTTATATATAATGTGGTCACAGTTAAAGGATTTTTAGATCTAATCCTGTAAAAAAAAAGCCACAATAATACAGATACTGATCATTTTGTTTTGAGATTAATACATATTCTAAATCATTTTAGAAAGACATAATCATTGCTGATAACATGCTGTTTGAATTAAAATAATATTTCAATATTTTAGGATATTCTATTTTTGTGACAGTCCATAGTGAGTTCTTGGTTTCAAGGAAGGCTGAAAAAAAATGTTGCTCTATCATGAGCAACATCAGCAAAAGAAGTGTCACCCAGATGAGAGGTCACTCATAGTGGACAAGACCCTCGAGCCAAGCCTAACCCCATACACACACATACAAACATGTGCTGCCACTCAAGTGTCCCTGAGTTAATCCAGTTGGTTGTGTAGTTTTCCAGTTTGCACAGGCACCTAAGACCTTCTACAAACAATCTGAATGAGGACTTCTGCCCTGCTACAGGAATATTTGCCTTCCTCTGACCACTCGGTCCACTCTGACACTTAAAAGGGGTGTGTGTGGGGGAGGGAGGGATGGGGTGGGATGGGGTTGAAGATAGGCTGTCTACAGATTTTAATGGCTGCCTGAGAAAAAAAAAAGTGCAAAAATAACCTCGTCTGAGTATGCTTCAAATTCCATGGCCACTCTTGCTTGTTGTCATGGCTTGTGTGCAAGAGAAAAGGCGATGTAATCAATAACACACAGCCTTGAAAATGTCTCCAAACAGATGGCCCATTGAGAAAAGAATTCCAGCGCCTGTGTGCCTTAAGCTTCAGCATTTACGGGCTTTAATTCATTGACAGGCAACAAATTCTTCTCCATCTCAGGTCTGAGGAAGCTTTAAAAAAACTGGATTGCTTTACAGATACCAGCTTTGTTGTCTCTCTTTCTCTCAAATCTGTGCACTTAGAGATCAAAAATGTATCATTGCAAGCCTCATCAGACAAGTAGCATTTGCTAAACAAGTGACTAGACCATGTACAATGAGACCAATTAAAACACAGTAAAAAAAAAAAAAAGCACTGCCATTTTCCTTTAGTGTCAGACTGTTTCTAGTCTGGGCAAACACTCGCTATGCTCTTTTCTAGCACTGCTACTCAAGCTTTAGTTCCTCCATCCAGAGAGACGAGTCAGCAGCAGACCAAATCCATGCTCTCTATAGACACCTGCTCGGTTCTGGAGAAGCGCGAGATATTGACCTTCAATTCAGCCCGATATTCAGCAGTGATGAAAGGAGATAAGCTCTCTAATCGGCCCTCCATCTCCGGCACCTCTTTATTGACTAACTGACACACACTCTAGCTCTGGTGCAAGCGCCACTGTCGAGACAGCCTGGCAGATGCCACACACACAGTCCAAATAGATATTTGAAAGGGGGCTAATGTGAAAATTGCCACTAAAGGAATACAAATCAATTTGCTCCATCAAAAGGCAATTGTATAGAAATGTGTGCTTATTTATTGGGACACAAAGCAGATCTCCTTTCCAGATAGGTCAGAATGTTCTTTAAACCTTCGCAGCACAAGCTTTTATGGTTCTTTCTTTCACAGGAACACTGCTTTATCAATTGTTTGACAAAGAAAGAAGCCTTGAATAGATGACAGAGACTACTGCGGTTAAAGACATGGCCAAGGATTCATGTTGGATTTAACCTGCGATCGTGTTGTAGTGTTTCTCCCAGCACTCTGGGTTTTGGAGGCTTAAGATACTTGAGGATGAGTAGCGGAGTGAGAAAAGGCGTGATGAGTGCTCTAGTCTAAGATAGAAGTCTGCATGCCCACTCACTCTCAGTTACAGAGCTTCAGTAGGAGCCCACCTAACACTGGGAACCATTTACTACATATACACACACCATATACACATCCCATCCAACCCCTATATTACTCTATATTAAAGATCGTTCCAGCCATTTTTATATTTATATTCACTTGTGCATGAGGGTCTCCATCTACTACAATATAAAGCATGGTGTTTGAATTCCAGCCCAAATCTGTGTTAATACTTGCCTGGCCAGATGCAGTGGTGTATTTATTTGATTGACATTGTCTAAATTGAAGTTTGACACTCTTTACTACTCTAACCTTTATGCAAATGCAAAATCATCCAAATATGATGGACAGAATTCAATTAACTGAGATGACAGAGAATAATCTACTGAACTGAATACATCAGGCAGTTGAAAGGTAACATAATCATCATGCTGGTTTGGTGGTGGCAGGAGTGAGAGAGCACAGGAGAGAGAGAGAGAGAGAGAGGGAGGGAGAGAGAGAGAGGGGTGCCTGAGGATGTAGATATAGCCCATTTCCCTCATCTTATCTAATGGTGCAAGCTCTATTTCTCCAAAGCGGAGTCTTCAGTCCAGTAAACTCTTGATCTCAAATTAGAGGTCTGAAACACTGTTGCTAAGCAATTAGGGGCCTTTATTGAGCAGCTGATTCCTGGCACTCAGTGTCCATCAGTGTGATTTCGCCTCACCTAATAGACTTCTATACTCATGAGCAGAATAGCCCTGTGCTCAAAGAAAATGGCTCAGGATCAGGACTGCAAATGAAAGTGATGTAAGCAGTTTCCCCTTCTTCACATCAGGACTGTCTAAAACAACTGTTGCTCTCTATATAGGTGTTTAAAAACACTCTGTGTGAAATCTATATGGATAAGTGTGGAGACAGGAAGAAGACGGGACAAATCATAAAGGGAAAAAAGAAACCTATGTTATGCTGTTTTATAATTTATCACTCCACCCAACAAAAAGGCATTAATCACTGCTAAGGATAAAATACTTCAGATTTGTCTTTGTGTCTGATTCTAAAAGAGAGTTTTTTTTGGCTGATTTTAAAAAATTCTTGTATACTCTTGTATTTGTCACATGTGCCAACTACTCTCATTAAAAACAAGTGTGTATGCATGAACTGTTGAAGCCAGTCATTCTGCATCAGACACACACTGGACTTGTTGCCAGCTGGGGGCAGCCTTAGCTAAGTTTTAAACTCCTTCACTGCATTTGCTCAGCACAGCCAGGAAACAAAAATCTCAACTCAATAAACATCCATATATGCTGATAATGCTATTAAATAGACATATTTACCCCAGGCACACAAATAAATAGAAAATGTAAATATTCCCATTTAATTCAGGAATAAATCCCGAGATCTTATAATTTTCAAAGCTCACAATTAATTCATAAAAATATTAACTTCTGCAAGATTTTTTTGAAATCCCATTCTGCAAGCTGTACAAGTGAAATACAATGATGGTTTGCTATTCTGAGAGGTATCCCTTAGACATGGATACTTTTAGTACCATTACACATACACTAGATGTCTCTGTTGTGATGTAGAAGTGTTACTGGCTGCTCTTTATTTATGTGCTTTTTCATATCCAGTATGTCTTTTTTGCCATTTGTGGTGTTTTGCAGATGGATTAGTTCTCTTTAAAGTGTCTTGAGTCATGGTAAATTAAATACTCAGTGCCTTTATTTTGAAATTATATGCCATTTCAAAACCACTGACATGAAAATCACTGTATCTGTAAATTCTCAAATGAAAAATATTGTGTAGTATCCTATTCATATTTGTCTATCATTGATCCTTCTTTATTGACATGGTAAGATCGATTTTTTTTCTTGAACTGAACATTAATCAGCATTTCAATAAATGCCATGGCAATTCATCAGTTTATTGATGCGTTAATATCTTCCATTTGCATCCTTAACCTGCTGATTCAGTTAGAGCATGGTTCACAGTCATGTCCTTCTCCTCACTCAGCTTGTTTTTATTCTTAAAATGAACCAGCAAAGAAATGCTGCAAGGCCAAACTGCATCCATTAACGATGGGTAAGTGATTCCCCACCATATCTGTTACATATAATGTAGATTCCATTTACCCTCTAACCTGCTGCAATATGCCATTTAATTAAAGACAGCGCTTGAAAAACCCATGCAAGCAATTTAGAGAGCAACACACTGGAAGCTTGCAGGAGGTTACTAGTGTTTTTAACTACTGGTATGAATGCATTAACTGTTAATTAACACATTTAGAATTAAGTAGATTTGTAATGCACTGATCAGTCCCTAATTGTGTAAGAACTATACACTGGACAGCAATCACAGTTGCAAGGGCCTAAATATTACATAATAGTTAATTAAATTCCACATATTAAATCATTTTAAAAAAATTACACAAAGCTCATAACTGTGATTGAGGGAATAGCTGGGCAAACACTTTTTTTTTTTGCTTCTGAGTGAATTTGTGAGATTGTGCCAAGTACACAGACCTAGGGCATCTGCTCAGATTAGAATTCATGGAAAAATCTTACTGAGAAAGACATACTAGCAGCACCACACTGATACACACACACAATATATATATACATATATATATATATATATATATATATAGAGAGAGAGAGAGAGAGAGAGAGTGGTATATATATATATATATATATATATATATATATATATATATATATATATATATATATATATATATACATATATACATATATAAATATATATATATATATATATATATATATATATATATATATATATATTAATAACTATTCATAAGTGAAAGCCAAGTGCAGGTTCTTGTGTTCTATTGTTCTTGCCAACAGATTTGCACAGATCACATAACCTTAGTAAACCACGTTTGTTGCATGCTTGTAAAGGGGTGACAACTCTTTTCACAGATGGTGATCTACTCAGATCTCTGTGCTGGTAAAGAAAGAGCACATCCTGTCCAGTCCTCTCTTTTCCAATCATATTTCTATTTATTTCCAATAGTCTGTCTAGCATTCTCTGCAACTGAGCTGAACTTTCTTTTTAACAGAGTGGCCCTGGCTTTCGGTTTAAAAGGGCAATTCTTCATTTGCTGCCAAGTCAGCCTTGACCCCTCTGATCTCAGTAACATGGACCAGTATTGACGTGCAGCTGCCCATTGAGCGCTGCAGTCTGCTGAACAGGCCTTACACTAAAACTCTGCTTTTTCTTTATCCAGGTGAGCTTGAGAGACTCATGCAGGGTACTCCTACTATCAAAGCTTTCTTTTCAAAACCACACTCTGTGTAAAAGAGAGAAAATACACCTACCCTTATTGTAAAAGCAACCATGAAGAATAAGTCTACAAGGTAAAATAAAATTCAAAACACGCTTAAATACCAGAGATGATCTGATGCTGGTGGAGGTGAATCATCATATATACATTAAACTACACACATAATGACATTTAGCCATATTCTTTTAGATAAAAAAGAAAGCAGTTTAAGCAGTCCACAGTGCATGATGGAATACAAACCCCTCAGAACACCGCAATGCTGATTATACAGCAAAGCAAGTGAAGCTTATTAATAATGCCTGTGCTGTATTACAAGCACATACTTCAGTGAGATTTACTGAGTGTCCTGCTGGGTTGGATCACGTGCCATAGAATGAATCTGAAACAATGTCAACACACATATGAGCACAGCAGGAGTATGCTTCACTGCAGACCACACACACACACACACACACACACACACACACACCAGCATTTCAACTGAACTGTGCAGCTCTTCTGTAGCTTTGAAGCAGATTCTAATTGAAATGAACTGCTGCAGAGTATCAGAGTGCAGACATACACTTATATTTCAGTTAGAAACTATGAGCCTAATGACTACAATGGAAAAAACAAGACCATATCGAATAGAAGAGTCTTAAGTGTGCCATTAAGTGGCTTCTTCTTCTAAATACGGAGCTTTAGAGAAAAATCAATACACTGCTGTGAGAGTGGTAAGTAATAAATAAAAATTATTAAATGATGTTTGTCACTGACTGTGATTCCTAAATATATAAAATTGCATCAATGTATTTTAATAATAATATGAATATGAAACAGTACATTTTAAATAGGCATATTATTATTATTATTATTATTATTATTATTATTATTATTATTAATAATAAATAAATAAATAAATAAATTACTTTTGCTTTGAAACATTTGACTACTGAGCCCAAGTAACTAAGTTTGTAGGGAAAAACATACACTTTGTCTAGATTTTCATACATTGTCTTTGTTGGTGATGTATAGAATGATTAAGATGGAGGTTTTAATCTTTACATTTTTTATCTTCTACCTCAGTCAGAGTGTCTTTTTTTGAATAATATAATCTGCCTGCAACTTCCACATAAGTTTCAAGGCAAACACATTTGCTCAAAATCTTGACAAAAGAAGGAGGAAACCCTCTGCTCAGATGTGCCAGGTTGGATTTATGTTAGTAGATGTGGAGTAGGTTGTGGAGGCCTGGTATTACCTTTAGAACTCTTCACTTCTCCCTGTTGCTAATAGAGCAGGGTCTGCTTAACACCACTGAGTGTTAAAGGAACATGAGAGCTAATTTGTTTGACTTCCTCTCAGTCTCTGAGACACCAGCAGGGTCTGGTAATGAGTCAGTAAACAGGACTTGCAAGGGACACTATGCCACACATGCGAACTTAACTTCCTCACTTCCCTGAATAACAATGAAAAGGCTCAGGTTGTTGCTAGTTCTGACACAGTTTTACCAAAAGACACTTAACATAATGTGCAATGGGTGTGAAAAGAAGTGTGAGGTAAATCCATTGTTTTATCCAAAACTCTTAGTGAGTTAGCCATACAGCCAGGTGACAAATTAAAGGAAAAATGTATATAAAGTGTATTCAGTTAGGTGTTGCACTACCATAAGCTGCCAGAACAGCTTCAATGTACCTTGTCAGAGATTCTACAAGTCTCTGGAACTGTAATAGAGGGATGAAACCATTCTTTCAAAAGATATTCCGTCAATTGGTATTTTGATGATGGTGGAAGAGAACACTGTCTAACACATCGGTCCAAAATCTCCTGTAGGTGTTCAACTGGGTTGAGATTGGGTGATAGCACAGGAGGGCTCTCTGATTGAAAATGTTTCATCATAGTATAAAGGTGATTGTTATGAATAACTTTGTCTAGATTTGCAGTCATCCTTCCATCTAAGTGGACAAGTGGACCTAGCAAAATGTATTCAACAACACAACAGAACTACTGTTTTTTTCCCCTTTATTTTGTGTGTACATGAACGCCCCCTGAAACAGACATTATTGAGATTCTAGTATGGCTACCTTTTGTTCTATTGTTGTAACATTTGTATTAATTTAGCAAGAGTTAGTCTGGGTGTGGGAATTTTGCTCTTGGTATGTAACTATCTATGGTAACATATGCAACCACAAAGATGTCTTAGCACATTTAAGTTATAAATGGAATCCATGATATTTACAATTTCTTAGTATTTTAGGTATAAGAGAAAGCATTCTTTAACACATGGAAAAAAGATTTCAAAACAAAACCGTATGGCAAATAACAGGTCCAAAAGGAGCTTGTTAAAAATCCTCCCTGTTGGAAAAGGAGCGTTATTGCTCTACCTAAGTACACAAAAACAGATCAAATAGGACTTGGTGCTGTGTGTTAGATGCTTCGGAAAGCTGGTAAGCTGCTGCTTTATTCATGTGCATGAAGGCTCTGCCAGCCGAGAAAACCCCTGCTGTCTCTTCCAGCACATCAAGGTTTCACGCCTGCACACGTCTAGGCCCAGGTTGCCGCTCTGACAAACCATATTAAAAAGCAACAGGGATTAATGCGCCCCAAGTCACTTTGAGGACTGATTGATGGGTCCTCTGCAGCAGCACAGTTACAGCGTAAAACAGAGTCCAGACCACCAGGGTAATCAGAACACACTCATTCTTCTCATGGAGGTGGAATTCAAAAAGACTGGGTTCTAATCTTTTTGGGGGAGGCAGAGTAGGATTTTAGGAAAAGACAGAAATACAGGCAGAGGATGTAAAGGATACAGGCAGCTTATCATCTGCCAATTGCGAACACTGGAAAAGATAGGCTACATCTTCAGAAATAGCTTTGGATATTCAAGACAATGTGAGTTTCAAAGTTTCACCACTCATAGCACAACAACGTGCAGAAATAAAGCTTTATTTTCCATAAGCGCCATATGCTGCATAAGCTGTTCTTTCCTCTGTGTGGATAAATAGAGCTGTGCTTGGGTAATTGCCTCTTTTTAAAACATTTATTACGATCCTGAAATCTGTGTAGTGTTACACAACAGGTGTAAACAATAAGTGTGGAATCATGCTGGCACACTAAAAAACCTGACACACACACAAACACACACACACAAAGATGTGCAAGCAGGCCTGACACTTAATAAGCAGAGAAACAAACACAAATGAGTCACTTTGCCAGTGAGAGGAGAAATAATTGGTCCACTTCCCATTATGTTACTAAGCAAATAATAATGATAAACAAAGTTCTAAGACTGGTACAAAAAAAAGGAGAAATTCCTCAGCAGGTGGACTACTGCACCATCCTCTCCTCCCCTTTCTAAGCAATTACATGTATCTCACAAGGTGAAACAACAATCTAAAGATTTTTTTTCTTCCATCAGCATTTACAGTTTAGAGGACATCCCTTAATTGCCCTCTCTGAATTTACCATCCCAAGGCCCCCTGTCATTATGGCTGCACTGAAGTCCTAATGAGTGGAATTGTCATCCACAAAGACGCCCCCCTTTTTTCCCTGCTGTGTGAGCACATTAGGTCCAGACAGCTCATTTCCATTCCCCTGCCATCTCTCCAGAAATGACGTGCGATGCTCGAAACTGTTTATTTCCAAATTCAGACCTCCTCCGCGGCAGCCATCGGCTTCAATTACCAGTTTTCCTGAGCGCAGCCATCAGGCAGCCTGACACTGAGGTCCAACCTAATTCCCACCTTCTCCAGAGTCAAGAGCATAATGTGCAGATAAAAAAGGTGGAAAATAGCCTGCGCCTCATTAGCATGCAGCGGCTGCCTGTTCATTTGCTCGCTCGCGAATGAAAGTTCTGACACTCGGGTGCCTTCCGCAATATGAGAATGATCCTCTTCAGACAGTGTGCTGTCCTTACTGCAATGGGAGGTCACTGAGGGAGGGGGCTGTACTGACCCCAGCTAGCTGCTCCCTGCTACAAAGGGGCTGGTCAGGAGAGAGCTGGAGAGAGGGGGGTATTGATTCTGGGAGCAGCTCATTACCTGCTGAATCAACACATTACAGCTGTATTTGTAGCGCGTGCAGCCGAATTGTTTACAAGTGTCTTTAGCACAGGCCAAAAGCTAGCACTGGCAGGGCACGATCGCACTCATTAGCTTGTGACCCATGCGATTAGATGTTATCCGATACAGTGCAATCTGCAGCGTCTGTTTGACCAGGTCTCATGCCCTGCATTGGCCTCAGCCTATTACTGCCCCTCACTCTCTATCCCTCTCTGCCTCGCTCTCTTCTACCCTTCACTCACCACTATCCATGAATGTATCCATTAGTCCACCCATGTGTAAATTGTTTTCACCTGCACCGCGGGCAGACAGGGGAGCAGAGGCACTGGACGTGTGATTTGCTATGCATGAGCTTTCTAATCAGCTGCAGAGTAACACAATTCTTCTGCTCCTCACGGATATAGTGGGTGGGGGGAGGGGAAGGGTCTCTCAAATGCACAATCTGCAATCACTATGCATGCTACGATTTGGGGACGCAGGGAGACTGGTGACTGAGTTCATCATATGAACTTGCCTTATATAATGCAGATGGCTTAATGCAAGAGATACAGCGCTCAGCCCGAGCTCATTCACTGGAGCTGGAGGATTGGGTGGTAATTTGACCTAGGAGACACAGCCCACATAAGCACATTTGCCAGTGACAGTGTCAGCAGAAGGTGAGCCACAATGAGTGAGAACGTGTACACACCCTCACACACATAAATAAATGCTGCTTGCTGTCAATCCTCCTTATAACCCCACAGTGTTTTTTAGAGCAGGTCACGGTGTCAAATAGGACCTTTGGGGTGGAACTGATTGACCAGGAAAGGTCAACAGATACTGCACAGAGGCATGGAAAAAGCACATCTATTAGTTCACTAAGTAGGGTCTTGTAACAATGGACCATATACAGAATCTGTAGTGGAAAAGTTACATCAATATTTATGCAGAGAAATTTCTCTGTATTTAGAGTCGGGCTATGCAGCTGCTTAAATTGTTCTCTTCTTCCAGATTATTGAACTTACTGACAGTTTTTTTTCAGGTCAGGAATTTCTCAGCAGCATATAGACCATCCCTTTAAAACACACACTTGTCTTTAAGCCAAGCGAAAAAAAAAAAAAAATCAGTGAAAAACAGTAAGCAATTGTCTATATTTATAGCCAATATAGAGGCTATTGTTTCAGAATAGTTCTAGTCATGATAATACTGTTAGTTTGCTATCACTGCAAATTTCTATTGGCCACCAGCCTATAAAACAGCACTATAAAACACCACAGTAGTATGCAGGTCCTAATAGCATAACAAAAGCAAGCAAATCTACAGCTGGCACACTCATTAATACTATTTATGTGAATGGAAATTGCTGTTGTGTGTGTGTTTGTTGTACTCAATATTGCCATAAAATAATTTTTGATATTGGATTTAATACTGGATTTAATACAAGAAAATTTGACAAGATCAAGGTCATGACAGTTGTGTGACTGAGACACAACTCAATTTACCCAATTTTAATATTAACTCAATAAAAAACTGTACATGAAAAAAGGCCAAGCATGTTTATTGTTTAACCTACCTTTCATGCACACTCATGAATAATGCAGATTTAACCTTCAAACCAACAGACCATGGACTATGGACAAGGCACTGTCACTTAAATAATCAGTTCTCACCTCACAAACAAAAAAAAAAAAATCACTAACAGCCTTCAGTAACACTACCAACCAAATCATCACTGCATGTGCATGTTGCTTGCTCACACTGTTCTTCTCTCACTGTCTCTACTCAGTTCTGACAGTCTGATAAACATGTCTACTGAAATGAGAGTAAGAGACAAACATTGGGACAGAAATGGAATGTACTCATACCATTTTAACACACAATGCACATGTTATTATCATCTTTAAAATGATCCGCTGATCCCATTGAGACATAATAACAGAATCAATAAAATCACAAGGCCTGGAAATGTTTGTCTCATGCTTTAGAAATGTTCAGCAGAAAATTATGAGCCTTTAAAATTCTTAAGCCTCATGCAATTCTAATAATTGGTTGCTATCAGTGAGCACAGCAGCAAGCTGTATTCAGCAGGTCAACCTTTATTTTACTCGCTGATGTCTGAAAAGGCAACTTTTAGCTCACCTCTAGCTAACTGCCTATATATCTATTTAGACCCTGAGGTGTGTCCACTTCTCAGATGTTCCGCAACACTTCCAGGCTTTTTGAATTTGTTGGTAGGTTTGGCAACAGTGTCGTGTGAGACGTGCTTGCCATCTTTCCTGTTAAAGTTTATGCGGGTTAATTGGTTACCAGTTCATTTTTAACTATTATTATCTGTATTGCAGGTTTCAAATGGTGTCATATTAAAGAATCTGCTGTACTGGAATATAGATCATGAGATAAGATGAACATCATGCATGTAAAGGGTGTGACACCTCACAAAGTCAGACTGGTTATGTCTAGCTAGGCAAAGAAAGTAAACATTGATGTTAACAGAAACATTGATATTTAAGTACAAATATTTCCGAAGCACACTTAGGTACATTAACAAAGTATTTCTTTTCTTACTGTGTGTCACTACCAAAAGACATGTTGAAGCACGAGTTACTCTTCTTTTGTACATGGTGCATAGAACTAATCAGTCTGTTCACTTAATTCTGCAGGAAATAATCCTAGTCCTAATTACCACTTCATGGTAGATGGAAGAAAAGCTTTACTCTGGGAAATTAAAATTGCTTCCTTGAACACTCATGTACACTCACAGCAAACTAGTGTATTTTAAAACTGGAATAATTATGCACCTTTATGGATTGTAATTAGCTTCAGAAACTCAAAGAAACAACTGTTAATGGTTTAACGCTTCAGATTGTGTCCTTGAATTTAAAAGAGAAATGAATCTCGTTCTCTCACTCATTCACTTTCAGTAACTGCTTCATCCTGGCCAGGGTCACAGTAAATCCGGAGCCTATCCTTAGGACACTGTGCGTGAGGTGGGAATGCATTGTGAATGGAATGCCAGTCCATTAGAGGGTACAATGTACACACTTTCACACACTCATTCACATTTAAGGGGCAAATTATCTTAGCCAGTCCACCTACTGGCGTGTTTTTGGGAGGTGGGAGGAAACAGGAGAACCTGGAGGAAACCCAAAAGGAGAACATGTTCAGAAACTCCGCACAGACAGTAACCCAAGCTCAGGCATGAACCTGGAGATGTGAAGTGGCAACACTACCTGTTGCATCACCGTGCTGCCCCGATTCCTGTCCTGTACATGTTGAGTAATACCTCAACATGTCATTTCAGGACCAAGGAGAGCAACTGTTTACAAAAACATCAGCTATCCAGCATTGGACATGGGCCAAGTGGGAAGAGACCAACAGGAAATAGCACTGAAACATGGTGGGTGGCTCCTTGCAGACTGTCCACTTCAGTTCCAGCTACATCAAACCGAGTCAGCTTGTTTGGGACTAGACAGGGGGAGAACTACCAAAATTTACGTACCCATTTTGTGTTTCCAAAACAGTGAGAATACATGGATCCAGATTTACAACACCTGCTGGACACCATCATTAGTAACAACATGTTACCCAGAATTCAGGCCTCATAACTTACTTTCCATCGTCAAGATGAGAGAAGCGTCAAGTGGTGCATTCTCTCCTTACTATCTTACACTAGATGATGCAGAAGCCTATCTGAATTCATTTAAACAGGATAATTACTACACATGTGATGGACAGGGTAGCTGCCAACTGCTACTTGGTTCAGTCCCATAGTCACTGTACTGATTACGTTTCTACAATCACCTTTGGAAGCTCTTCAAGGTCTAGGAGTTTGAGAACCACCCTACCCTTGCATTTCATGTGATGTCACATGAAAATTACTGACTGCCCTAATACACTTGACCGCATACAACACATCTTCAACAAACGGCACTGCAGCAGATCCTCCCTGTCATGCTGCCTCATAGGTACCTTAGCTAGTTAGCTTGTTTATGGGACAGCTATGATGTTTTTCTTGGCAGCAAGTATTGCTAACATTAGCAAAAGTTAGTTAGTTAGCCAATATCCCTATAATAAAGAGTTTTTTCTTTCAATCTGGTCAAGCATCTGTAGGCTTTGAGGTTGTCTCCAGAATAGGGATAGAGTTTATGTATGAGATAATCAGGAAATATATCGGGAAAACACAAATTTGGTAAATTTTAAGTGGAATCAGTAGTTCTGGGGAAAGTACGCAAAGATCACAATCTATTTCATCATTTGTCAAAGTACCCTTTATTATCTCTTAAATAAGTTGAGTAATTTTTTGCCATAAATTTTTCGCCTCTAGTTATGTTCTCATTGTGCAGCGAAGCAAAAAAAAAAAAAATCCAAATATGGAGAACACAACAAAAAAATCACATGACTGTAATGCTAGAATACAAGTGTACATATTGTCTTCCCATTCCCTTTGTGATTCCAGACTAAGGGGTAGAACATATACTGGGACAAAATCTTGTAACGCTTGTTTCACCACACAATTTCAATTCCTTTTGACAGTTGAAAAGCACTAAACATTGTGAGCGTTTTTGTTTTGATTTATTTATTTTTTTTATACTTAAAGGGAAAAATTACTGAATAAGAGTGATATTAGCAGCATGCCCTTTTGTGAAATGTATCCTAAATGAATCAGATGTAATTGATGGATTTAGGCTATTTGCTTCGAATAAATGACATTTGTCCACACGTTAGTCAGTGATTTTTTTATTTTTTGCATTTCTCCAGTAATGGACAGCTTTCACACCTAGGTGTTACTGGGCAGAGTCTATGTTACCTTATTGTGACATTGTCTGCTTTTAGCAGAGTCCTCTCCATTCTAATCAATTTGGCCCAATTAAAATGCTTTACATTCACAAGCGCATGTTTTTCAGCAGCATTTCAAATTATCTCTCATAATTAGACACAATGACTTCTCCAATCTACACAAGCCTTTGTTTAGCTTTATACCACAGCAATTCAAAATGAGAGAGCTTCTATTTTGCAAGTCTATTCTACAAGTCAACGAATTCTTCTATTGCCAATTGTCCAAGGACAATTACTGCCACTGGCATGGGTGTCATAATGTCTTGACATTTGTTCAGGAGACAGGCTGTGACCAATTCCTTCTTAATCTTGGGTTTTGAAGAAAAGCTTTCAGAGAATCAAGCGTCTTCTCATGAAGCACCAATCCATTTTAGTTCATTGATGTTTCAACCATTAATTTAAAAAAGAAGGCTTTTGCACCTTTTTATCCACTTGACAGTACCTCACTAATTGCTTCTACACCTCTTTTCCTCTCACTCGCAAATACACAGACAGAAATTGTTACATGAGTATATAGGACTTATAATTGCACACATGTCTGCACACATACTTTCTGCATATTAAAAAATATATTATGTACAGAAATGTATGTACACATATTGATTTTGAAGCGTTCAAAAAAACTTTTTTGGTGTGGTAAAACCACACCATATTTTAATTTTTGTCAAAAAGGTACAAGATCTTTAACTAGGCATTTTAGAGGATGTTTATTATTGCAGGTGTTTACTCTTATTCCACATTACATCACTAAGACATCCTAGTATATGGTAAAATAAAGCAAGCTTAATATAGCTTAATATAGAGTTATGTTTAGATAATGACAAACATACTGAAAAGGAAACTTGAGGCCATGCAGATGAATGAATGAATGAATGAATGAATGAATGAATATATTAGAATTGTATGTTTTATACTAGGAACTCAAATCATTACTTGCTAATTACGTATTCAACCTTTTTGATATAGCTATGTCAAAATGATACCTCAATGGTGCTAACCACAAGTGTCCATTTACTGGAACAATGATAAAAGCCTGGTCAAATTCACTTTCCTGATGGCATAAACCTATTATGAAACAAGTGACCATTGAATTAACACAGAGAACTTGAAAGCTTTTATACTCGGATGTAGAATACATTCAGAGCAAAAATTAATTCACCTTATTTGCAATTGCTCTGGGACTCTCTTGAGCTTCATGGAGACAATTTACTCAGATACAGAATAAAAGAAAAATCTTCATTGTGTGCTTACAAAAAAAAAATTGTATTGTAGCACACACGGATGTACACACATTTATATCCATTATTTCTCACTAAAAAAATATTCCTGCTGCAAAGAATTTTCATTTAAATGACCAATGATAAATTGTACGATGCAGCCCATTTTGTATTCTTTAACAATAGAACATGTTTGAATTTTTCCTTATATACAGGGTTTTCAATGAAATCTAGTTTACATTCAGCCCTGGACCCCCTTTAGGATCAGTCCCAATTGTGTGAAAAGTGACCAAGAGTGACAGCCCTGAGCATCAACACTGAAAAATCAGTTGGATATACAGATAAAGCTAAGGCATTCAACTGAGCTTCACTGGAGACAAATTTTTCACTGGAGACAAATGAAAGCCTTTAACAGAGACAAGTTAAAGACTATTTGCACATCCTGGTTGCACATCGACAGCCAGATGTTTCTGACGCCTTCATTCTTGCACCCTAGACAGAGAAACAAAGGTGTCAAGGAATCATGTGTTACGTGCCTGAAACATAAACTCAGTTTATACTATACACAGTGTCTGGGGAAAAAGAATGGATTGATAACGAATACATCAAATAGACAAACTGCAATGAAACGCAGGAGAAAAGTTTCAAGGTCCCCAGTAAACTCTAAATATGAAGGTACTATTGATGTCTAGGATTACAGATTTTTATCACTGACAGTAATATGTGTAAAAAGTCAAGTCAAGAGGGTTTTTATTGTCAGTTCACTATATAGCGTATACATTGGAACAAAATGTCACTTGTCAAGGACCATGGTGCAACACTTAACATTACACAAGACTACATAAAGTGCAAATACACAACAGTGTTAGATGAGTGCAGGACAAAAAAATACACAGAACAATATGCTCAGAACAATAAATACACAGGACAATAAATACACAGAACATGGGCAACAAACTGTAAACTATTGAGTATTGTAGCAGCAATAAGTAAATCAACAATACTGGCAGCAAAAGGAGTTCCATAAATAAAAAGTGTCTGATGCAGCTTTGTAAGGTGCAGGTGTGCAACGTTTTTGAGTTGTACTGGGTTAGGTGTTTGACTAGCCCGGGTGAGTGTTGGGTGGCAGCAGGGTGTTGAGTAATCTGACTGCCTCAGGGATGAAACTGTTGCGGAGTCTGGTGGTGGTGGCACGGATGCTCCTGCACCTTCTGCCAGACCCCCATGATCTTTTTAGCTGTTCTTACAATTTGCTGTAGGGTTTTGAGGTCGGAGACGGTGCAGTTCCTGTACCACGTGGTGAGACAGCTGGTCAGGATGCTCTCTATTGTCCCTCTGGAGGAGGGAAATTTAAGTAATAAGTAATATATTTAATATAGGCAAGATTCAGAGTTTTAATAAATGTACCATAACAAAAAATAAAATCATTTTCTATAACTCCCTCATCTATGGTCCAACTTAAATATAGGGAGTACAGTTAGCTTTCAACCACTTAAATGTGATTTCTACTTTTTATTTTTCAGTATTGTCAGTATTTTAACTTTCTACTTACTTTAGTCAGTTCTAGTTTTCAGGTCTGCTTAGTTTTAAAGCCTCACTCTAATAAGCAGTATATAAATCTGTATCAGTCATGAGTGCTTGCTTAATGAGTGATACATTTGTTAAGGATTGGTTGTTTTGAATCTCACTTGAAGCTGTGCTTGCTCTCAGAGAAAGAGCAGCTCTCAAATCTCACGGTTGTCATCTCCAATATAACGCCTTTCAGCCTTTCCTTGTGCAAACAAAGAGCTATGCAACGATATCAATTATACATGCAGGAAGTAAACAAGAGGATTTATTATGCTCAGAGTGACCATGAATAGGACAGATTAGCATGTAAAAAGCCCAACAAACCTCTAAAGAGCAATTAGATGGGGCAGGAATTATAGAAACTGCTTGGGTGGAGCACACACTGGAAGGAGACAAGAATAGATCACCTCCTTTCTCTGTTTGAGAAATATAAATCACATGGGCATCAAAACTAAAATATCTGTTTTTGTTCTTTTTGTGCACATTTTAGAGCACATTCTATAGACACTGGTCAGAAAGGTGACCCTTAATTTGGGAAGTCTGAAGTAATGATAAACAATGCCCTAATAAACTGATATCATAATTTTATCCGTGAACTTGCATCTCATCATACAAGATAATTGTGTGTGGCTATTCAACAGTGTTAACATGACTCTGACTGATTTCTGTTTTAGAAATGACATTATACATAATGCAACAACAATCAGCATCAAACTCTTATCAGCACCAAACTGTCAAAATGCCAATCAACAGGATTGTTCTTTTAAACAGGAGAACAATATGTTTGAACACTTTCGTCCAACTCTTCTCTTACAGTTCTACCACCATTATGAATAAACTCAAGTAACATGCAGCAGTAACCCAAGTGATTTCAGTGTAGCCTTTCTGATGAGAAATCTATTATAGGAACACATCCTAGCTGAGAAATGGAAAAAGCCACAACCATATATTATTAGATGCCAGAATAGCAGAGCAATTTACAGTAAGTGGGTTCAAATTCTTTCTATCTCGTCTTGGTGAAACTGAAAAGTTCAGAAGATTACTAGCTAAACTGAATCATGACAGGCAGTCCATAGAGTCACCTTCCTATCAGCACTCCTCAATCCCTTCTATTGACTTAAGAGACACTTACTTTCATAACACCCAGTTGCTTGGCCCTGCTCTGATAGAACTGAGCTCCTTCTTCCTCCACACTGTAAATATGTGAGAAAAACAGTGGTATTTATTAATAATGGTCAGCCTCTTCAGTAACTCTTCAGTAAGTTATTTCTCTGTGCTATGGTTTTAAGGGAATTGGACTGTTTACCTACTGTATGGACACAGGGCCAGGAAGGTTTAAGTGTGAATGGGCTCTTAGAGTGGCTTACAGGGCAAATGATTGAAAAGGATATGGTGAAATGGAACTCATGAAGTAGAGCTTACATCAGTAGCTGACGCACCTTATCTCTCTCTGTATAGCTTCAGTATAGAACAAGGAAGGAAAGGCCAATGGTCTATTGGGGCAAGTCATTGTTGACACTGTAGGTGGCAAGGGTGATTGTGTTGCAATACACCTACTATACAAATACTAATAATAATATTACAATAATACTCTAGGGTTTAAGCCCCAGCACTTCCAAGCTGCCACTGTTGGACCCTTGAGTAAGGCCCTTAAACCTCTCTGCTCCGGGGGCACCGTATCGTGGCTGACTCTGTGCTCTGACCCCAACTTCCCAACAATTGGGGATATGTGAAGAAAAGAATTTCACTATATATGTGTGAATAAAAAAATATGATTTTATATATGTAACATATCTGTGAATAAAAAAATAAAGGCTTTTAATAATAATAATAATAATAATAATAATAATAATAATCAGTAGAAAAAGAAGAAGAACTACAGCAACATCGTTGTTATAATTCAATGTGTCAGTAGTGTCATTCTACAATAGAAAAATGTTTTGTACACATTACAAAAGTACTCGAGCAGTTTATTTTGGCATTTATGGATAATCACACAATGAGGCTGCTGGTGAAAACCTTACATTAAAAAACACATAATTTTAGTTTAAAATGTTAAAGGAAAGTATCTTCAGAGCATGTGATTTACCGAGCTACTAATTTAGTAAGTAATGTTATTACATTGGTTCTTTCTTTCTAACATTATGGAAACTTTAAACTTGAGTTTATGGGTTTTAAAGCAATGATAGAATATAAAAACCATGCTATTACAAGGACAGTGTCAGTAGAGTAACTGAATTAAAAAGCACTGAGACATTTACCAAGTGGAGTTTTGACCAGGCGGAAAACACACACGGAACCCCATCCTTCTGCAACGTTCTGGGCGGCTGTTTATTTATTTATTCATGCATTCATCAATCTATCCATCCATCCATTCTCTGTACCACTTGTCCTACACAGGGTAATGAGGCAGCCTGGAGCCTATCCCAGGGTAGGTACTCAGGGCACAAGGCAGAGGACACCATGGACACCCTGTGCCATCACAGGGCACAATCACACACACTCACAAACTACGGACAATTTGGAAATGCCAATCAGCCTACAAAGCATGTCTTTGGACTGGGAAGGAAACTGGAGTACCTGGAGGAAGCCCCCAAAGCACGGGGAGAACATGCAACTCCACGCACACAGGGCGGAGGCAGGATTTGAGCCCCAACCCTGGAGGTGTGGAGCAACAGTGCTAAGCACTGAGCCACAATGCCCCCTGCCTTATTTGTTTGTTTGTTTATATTAAATTCAACTGATAAGTAAACAACAACAACAACAACAAAAACATGTGTGCAAAATACAACTTCCCATTAGAGCAAGTGTGGAAATCTTATAAAAGCCCTTTTCTTTTCATTTTTGGAAATACATGACCGTTGTTTGGAAGATGCATACACAGCACATCTGCATGATAAATGGTGTATATTCTTGAAAAACACTTCCTATATAATCCTTTAATATAAAGTCAGTTCACTGGGTCATTTTTAAGAAACATAAACTTTAGAAAGAAAAGAAACTTTAGAAATATACTCCAATATTGAGAAATCTTCTATTTTTGGAGGGTGATAAAAAGCTAAATTGTAATAAATTACAATGGTATATGCTTGTGAATGACTGTATATACTATGCGCTCGCTTAATATGAATCAGTTCACTGGGTCATTTTTAAGACATATAAAAGCTAACTGGAGAACTGTAAGGTTTTTATTCTGCCAAGCGCCTGGTGGTTACCGTAAAACCCCGTATATAATCGCATGTTAGTTTTTACGGGACGGGACGGTTTTTTTTGTGTGTGTGTGTGTGTGTGTGTGTGTGTGTGTGTGTGTGTGTGTGTGTGTGTGTGTGTGTGTGTGTGTCGCAGTACACATGGCAACCGCTGCTAACACAAGCTTAGATGCACTGTTTAGCTGCAGTTTGGGGCATAGCTAACGCTACTGTGCTAGCTCTCTTACGGGGGTTTCAGCTAACCTGTAATGGCTTTTTGCACTTCTGAATACTTCGAAACTGTTGGATCTATTCAGAAGAGTATACACGAAAGGTAAGAAGGTTCATACATTATTTCAGCTAGCGAACGAAGCTGTTGAAGAAGAAAGGAAGAGTCAAGCCCTGATTGAGAAGTCAGTGTGTGATACAGCAGAGAAGGACACTAGCCTGCTCGTGCTAACTGAACAGCTGGAAAGCAGATACTGTAGCGTACAGCTTTGCTAAATGGCTTTAATGCCGTTGCTTAGCAATGTGCATCTGTACCGCTAGCTAGCTAACGTTAGTTTGGGAAAGTGACTTTGCTAGGCTGTTAGCTAACTAGCTTCCTATAGAGTGTATAGCTACAGTTCGAGTTTGCAGTGGATAGAGTTTACTGACTTAACTAGTAGAACTATAAACAAGTGTTTTAAACGTGAGAAGGTAGAAAATACTAAACTAGCTAGTTTTTTTTTTTAGCTAGCTAGGCGCACATTATTAGGCGCTTATTAAGAGAGGTGGGTGTTGTTTACAGGTTCTCTCTATAGCAGCGTGTTTGGTGTGACAGCTCTACTGTAGCTCACTGCGAGCTGCCTGACTTACTGCTTTATAACATCTGAATATCATGAGTGTTTATAGTCAGGCACTGGACTAGCTAATACTACTGTCTTGCAAGAACTCTGAAGAGAATGGCCAGAGAAACGCCTCTTAAAGCTCCAAACGTACATGAATTAATTAATGAAGAGCATGATTTTTTTTATTTCAGGGAAAAAAGAAGGCATGAGTTGGAGGAAGAGTTGTTCACCTACTCAAGATCAGAAGAAAGGCTGTGAGTGCCTTGTTTTGCTTTTGCTTGTGTGTGTGTGTGTGAGAGAGAGAGAGAGAGAGAGAGAGAGAGAGAGAGAGAGAACATGGATATATATTTTGATGGACCAAATGCCCCCATACAGATAGAAAGATCAGACAGTTTTGACCTTCTGGAGACTTTTCTGTAAAATAAAAACTGAATGTTTTATTTTAAAACAAACAAATAAATAACTCCACTAAAAGGGCCAGAAGGTTTTCATTTGGATACTGAGGTTAAGGTTAGGTTTAGGTGTAGGCATAACAATAATTAGCTGCATTAATAATCGTCAGTGGAAGATAGTAAAATAAACGTGCTTGTGATCCCTATATAAACCATTCTCTGCTGATTATACAACTAAAAAAAATAGTTGTTTAGTTAAAACATCATGAAGAGAGCTAAATCCTGATCAGGTGAATGACCCATGTGTTATGTTGTATGAATTGGACTTCACACAGAAACTTTTGTTTTAGGACAATTAGATAACTAGCCTCTTCTCACTCATGTATGATATGATGGCTCTTAACACAAGTGCTGGAGACCTATTTGTTTTTGTGAGTCTCTACTAAATTCATGGACGCAAACAAACATTTTTGCAATGGTGTTTGGGCAGGAAATATGCAAGAGGTTAGTGAATCAGCCTTCATGATCTAAATACAGACTTTTTCCGTAATTTTCCCTTTTTGACCTTTTTTTAAGCAAAAAGCATTTTTGCCATTGAGTAGCAATTAAATGTCCAAAGCCATTAGCAGGAATTTGTAGTTAGTCTTCAATTAATTTGAGCACCATTTTAGTTCATTATCACTCTTGCAATGATTGGCAGAAGCTGCTATTAGTTTTTGATCAGGTATATATACTGGCTAACTGATACAGCTTGACACCAAATGCAAACCTATGTAATAGGATTTTTATAAAATCAGCTCCAGAATTACTGGCACCCTTGTTATGTTGTGTTTTTCCTTCCCCTCAGGGCCAGGCTAAAATGCACCAAGATGCGGCAGTATCATAAGGAGCTGTGTAAGAGAGAGCAGCAAGCAAAGACTCGTAACCTTGAGCTTCTGAGAAGTGCCGAGAGCCTTGTATTAAAAGCAAAGGAATTCTCTGTAGACTATACTGTACTGCATCACTTGAAGGTATTTTTCTTGCCAACTGTTCTGCAGAGTTCTGATTATGAATTACATTATAAGAGCTGGTATTTATCTTATTCACTGTCGGGGGTTTGAATTTCGCATTTGATTAAGATCAGACACTATTTGCAAACCAATGGGTCATTGTGTGACCCAAGGATTTTCTGATAGTCTGTCCTTCAAAAAAACGAAATTTTTTTGATCTAGTTGTCCAAATGCAGATGTAATGCATGTCTGTTGGATGTTCTATGATCCTTTCATAGGTTTTCATACACGTAAAGCTGTTTGGTTTGAAAGGTGCATGGTATGTTGACCTAGTATAAAAATATCATGGTCTTAATAGACCATTTAAAAAAAATGCACAAACTGGTAGTGAAAATTTAAGGAAATATTTTTGTGAAATATTTGTAGAAAAGTCTTTTTGCACTTATATTTTTTTTTATATAACAAAAACCAAAAATCTTTCTGTAGGATAAAATTTCCAGTCTGTTAAGTAATCTTCCAGGAGGATGTCTGTAGTAGTTGTGATTGATTTGCATGGGATAGATGGGCGTGTCTTCGCTATGTACACATGGTTGTCACACATTTCCATGCATACTACATTCACCTCATTTTAATACAATTTTTGACTTTTATTATGATTGCTTTTTTGTAAACATGTTGCACCATTAGTAGGTCACGTGATCATAACATGTATGTAGGAAATACCGCTGCTAGAAACTCAGTAACTTACCTGAACCACTTGGAATTATGTCTATATTTAATTGTTCTGCATTTTAAATTCAGTTTTTGTTTTGGTTTTGTTTCTGTAAAACTTTGTTTTGTTTTGGTGGGAGATAATAGAAAAACATGACCCCCCCCACCCACACACACACACACATACACACACACACACAGGATCCGATGGAATCTTTTTACTAAATGCTAATTTTGAGAATGACCTTTCCATAAAATCGCTTACATTGTCAGAATTTATCACTTTTTAATTATAAGATAAAATAAAGAGTGGCTGTGAGGACAAGAGGTGCGGTGAGCAAAAAAAAAAGATGGAAACAACATGGAAATGCATTTTACACAGTCTGATCATACACTGTAACAGCCCTACATGCAAACTGTTTTTGCAACATGAGCAGTAATATTTCTCAGCTTCAGTTAACCTGCTGCTTATAATCCAGTATCACTGTCTGATTCTCATTCGCATTTGTCTAATTCATAAACTCTGTACACTTTAAGAAGAGTAAACACTCCAACACTACCATTTATCACGTCAAGGAAAATGAGAAAAAGAAAACAATAGCTGTGGTCGATTATCACTTAAAACTGAACAGTGCTCAACAGCTTAATAGCAAATTTGCCAAATTGTTTAATTATACCACCCCAAATTAATTGCCCACTATTTAGATGCTAAAGTACCTCTGGAAATCCTCTTCTCTAAAAAAAAAAAAAAAGAAAGACAGTCTTTGTTTTAATGTGTCTAGATTATATTTGTGGATTTTTAATTAAGGAGAGCACTGGATTTCTGAAGGTTGTTGATCATTATTGATAGTTAAAAGCACAAATTGCTACAGATACCTGGTTAAATGTAGCTTGGATTATTTGCTCAATTGAAAAATAGTTGAATCCTTTGTTACAAGGATACCACAGTTGTACAGCACTGATGTATACAAATCTGTCCTGTCTTCCTCCTTCTGTCTCTGTACACTCGTATGTCTATAGTGCTGTTATTTGTGTGTAATTATTTAGGAAGTTATTGCGAAAATGTAACGAATTGTGCTTGTTTGTGGAGCCGCTATTGTCTTAGGCAAATGAAGTGGCAGGCTGGAGGTAATCCCAGTGTCCTCACTGCTGCCATTAGGCTTTTTAATTGAAATTTGGATTAAGACAGTCATTCTGACTAACCACAGGATTGATGAAGAGCCCTGGCAGGCAGTGTTAAGGGCACTCAGAGGGGAATATCCACACCAAGTGACTACACTTCCAGAGATAAACCTAATTCTCCTCTTTCTCCTCGTTTTTTCAAGTTAACGCTGTACGGCTTTAAGTATGTGTTGAAGTGAGGAGTAAACATGTGCTCCACTGAAGTTGAGTTATACTCATCTATAACGTATATGAATTATGCAAGACATGTATACTGTAGGTCTTCATGTAAAAGGTTGCCACTGCATTGATACAAATTACAGTATTAAAGCTTGCTCATATGTAGGTGTTTTTAAAAAAGCCTTTTTAAATTATTGTTGTTGACTTGGATGAGCTGGAACATCTTGGTTAATTGCTAAATAGATTAAATTTTATACAGCAGGAATGTAAAAATCGCATTGCAAGGCTTCCAGAGGAGGGGAAGATGAGGGAACGCAAAAAAGGTCTTGAAACACAAAAGGTAAGAGCTTTCCTAAACCATTATTGGGCATTTCCAGCTTTGAAAGTTTACAAAGCTATCTCTGCATTTGATGAGAGATATCACCATTTCACTTTTTTTAGTGAAAAGAAAAGAGAATGAGAGAGAAAAATAATATAAGCTAGCATATCCATTACTCTGCAGTTCTTCTTCAGTAGACACTTTTATTTTTACATTTTATGTAGCATATTGGTGTTCAAAGGCTGCAATTAATTTACGATCAAAAGGTATTTGGGAAGTGCTTGAGCTAATTACTGTGATGTTCTTGGAGCTGAAATGATTCTTTTTAATTTTATAAAGCAGTATTGCAGGCTTTAAACCAAAATGTTACACATTTTTATGGAGCTCTTGAAAGCAGGACTTGTAGTGACTACCTTTATGCAAAGAGCATTGACTGTCTGCTGTCTTTTTTAGCCTCAGTATTTTGCTGCTTACTGCTTAGCAGTAAACAGTTATATTAGCCATCTGTGATTACGACCAATTAAACTACGCTTCAGTCTGTAGTCCTGCAGAACCAAAATAGCTGGTATGTAGACGCTATGGTTTTGTCACCATATCTGTGGTAGCACAGGTGTCTAATCCAGCATGCTGTGCTTGGGCCACAAATGTAGTTGAATCCTGCGGCTGCTTCTTTCCGTCACTTCAAGCGATTTGAGCGCTTTCAGATGAAATGTGGAAGACGGCTCATAATGACTTGGAGCATGTTGTCTCAAGCAGTCACTTGTGACTGTGTGTCCTCCCTCCCCCCCTCAAGCCTGGCAATATTACAATGAGCAGAGACGGGAGGAATCACTCCATTATGCATACACGCCACTGCTGGCTGCGCGCATGTCCCCGAGGCAGCAGTATTCATTAGGGGAGCTTACCAGCCTGAAAGCTGGGAAGCCATGATAACGGGATATGATTTTCATATTTAATACTTTCCTTGGAAGAGCAGGCGCGTGCCACAGATTGATAGAAGAATCAATTGCTACTTTAGCAAAACACTTTCTACTTTGCCCTGCAGCTAGCGATGAAATCACTCAGCCAAGAAATTAACTTTTCCTTCCTCTCTCACTCTCTCTTTTTTCTTTTTTTTTTTTATACCACTGGATCTGCCGGGCAGGCCTTGCGGTTTACAGTGGATGTTATTAAGCAGCTAACTGTTTGGTATTTAAGACCCTTATCAGAAAAGACACAGAAGCCATGCGTTTTGTTATTTTGTGTTGCAGATTTTTCTCCATAGTGCCATAGTACCATTGCAGGCATGAATCAGAGCGTGGGAGTAAAACATTTCTGAAGATTAAAAGTTAAGACAGAGATCTCACTACACTCAGCTGAAAAGATGATTGGAGAAGAAATCTAACCTTTACCCAAATTGAATGTCTTAAAAATGGCCCTTTGAAACCCTTTGGTTTTGAATTTATTGGGAAAGGAGCCAGCGTAACCTGAATTATTTTCTTAATGATTGTTAAGGAAGCAAAGCTATTAGGCTTGGATTAGTAAATTTAAGAAAGAAAGGAAAAAAGCTAAATCTTTATGTCTGGAACAACACCCTGTTGACAACATAGGGCCCTCTTTGGGGAGTCTATCAATGTTAAAATAATAGTAAATTATATTCAGTGCATGCCTGAGATCCCACACTATACTACAGTAGGTGGTGTTCCTGTATGTTTATGTCTTCATGATCTACAGACAATGCTAGAATTATTGGAAGATCCTGTGAAAAAGATGAATACCACATGCAATAAGTGATATCTTAAAAATATGGGTATAAAGTATAGATTTATTTTAACACTCTACTGTTTCAAGAATAAAGGTTTTTGTTAAGGGCAAATTTTTATACACAATACTGCTTTCAAAATTATCACACACATGTGTATGTAAGTAATGTAAAAATTATTTAGGGATGTCAGTAATTCTTCCCACACATTTTTGAGAGAAGTTCTTCCAGAGTTCATTAATGCATTTTGAGTCATTCCTATTTTTCTCTCTCTCTCCAAATAATTAGCAGGAACAAAGCAGGTCTCTTTCTCTCAGCACCGGGCGAACATCGTCTCAACCTGCTATCACCTTAATGGGTTGGCAACCCCTCAAAGACACTTTGGTGGAGGATGGCATCATGAGCTCACATTCACTGATAGAGCCAAAACCTAATCACCCTTCATCTTCTTTGCTACAAAGCAGCCCTTTGATGAACGCCCCAATTTCAAAACCCAGCGGCAACAAATCTTTATCTGATGACATTCTAAACTCCAATGATTTCCCTGAAAGGCAGCTGGTGTGTGATTGTGATTCATGTGTGAGAAAAGTAGAGGTGTGTGGGTCAGAACAGCTGGCTTCTACTCACGTGACCTTGAAGGCATCTGGAGTGTGCTCTCATCACGGAAACGCGAGCAGGCCACAGAGCAGCGTGTCATTGCAGCACCATCCCAGCCAGTGCGCCTCACCAGATACCACTCACACAGCAGGCTCCTCTGTGAGCAGGAACAATAGAGAGCAGGCAGAACCTGAGTCGGCACAACAACGTCATACACCCATTCCAGGTTAGACATTTTGACTTATTTATGCTATACTTGTTTTAATGTGCATAAGAGGGCAATGTTCTGTTGTTATCGCAAACCATTACATCACAAACAGAATTTTAGTAGGTTGAGCTGGTGTTTTTACCAGTTGTTTGATCTCTTGTTAGATGTTGAATGTTGAAATGTTGAGTATGTTTGTGTGCTTTCAGATCAGAGTAAAAGCAGAAGCTCCAGTATTGGTAGCTCTGATGCAGAGGTCACACCTGAACTTTCACTTAACTCCAGCAGAGATGTTTCAGTTTCACTTGGTGATAGCCTCCATGAGCAGCACAAACCCATCAAGAGTGTCACACCCATTCATGAGAGAGAAAAGTCAAAAACTGGAGTGGAGACTGGAGAACCTCTTTTCCCAAAGCCAGAACATAGGTAGTACTTTATGAAATTTCTCAAAAAAATTGCTTTACAATGGTCTGTAATAGCAGTACAAGACAGATTTTATGCAGTATACTCATTTTCTTACCTTTACCCAAATATCAGTTTCAGGGAATGATCTTAGAGTTTTAAATCATACGTTTTACTGCAGTAGAACAGTACAGAGCAGCAGCTGAAGGAGCCAAAACGTTTATTATTAGTGACTGAGAAGTCCACAAGAGAGTTCTTTGAAGAATCAGGCAAAGCACAACAATTGCCAGCACTTTTTACTGTTTCAGTGCTGTGAGTGTCTATATGTGTGAATTCAGGTTAGTGTGTGTGTGTGTGTGTGAGTGTGTGCGCGCTCCTCTGTATGTCTGTCTGTGGGAATTTGATGAACTAGGGTCATGCTTCATAGGGCTTCACTCATTGCAACTCAGTGGCAGCTCCAGGACATCATGTAGGGAAGGCTTAGACCCCGAGTCCAACATTATTGCCCTAATCCCTGATAATGCTATAACAGAGCAATTTTCTGCTCGGGAGAGTTGCTCGCAGTAGAGTCGACAATTTCTTGACACTTTCCGAGTGTTCAGAGGAATGGGAGTGTGGGCAGCACTTTAGGAAGAGAGCCCATGAGATGATGTCCACCAGTTTAAATAATGTGATTGTAGAGAATTGCTCGGCAGTGTATTTGATTCCAGATTGATACTTCTGTTTTCTGTGTGTATTACCAGCTGAGCTGCTTTATGTTCATTGTGGACAGCTTTTTATTGACCATGGAATTTAGCAGGAAATATTATATTTGATAGATAAATAAGGTTTTTTTATTCATAAAAAATTTAATCTGATAGTAACCATTTTGGAATTCTTCAAAAAACATTCACTTAGTTTATAAGTCACTGTAGCCCATCTGTTGCGATGCATAATTTGGCAACCTCTCCTCCCACATCCATCAGTGGAAACAGACCACTGCTGACCAGATGTTATTTGGGTGGTATTTATCAGCACAGAACTGACACTCTCCTTCCAGCACCACACACACTACAAAGCCAGTGTCAGATACAATGGAGGTACTGGCTTTTTTAACCCCCAGCTTATCACTAATGGATTGAGTATAATGCAACATACCAAAACTACACATTTACCCTTCACTGATGAAGGGTCAATGGTGACTAACAGAAATTGTGCATGGAAAAAAATCATCTATAAACTGTACATAATTATAACATGCATGGTGGAGCTTTTCAGGTTGGTGTGCCTAATAACAGTAAAAAATGTTTAAAAACAAGGCAGGTGTATCTACAGGATATCAGCTCTTGGATTGCTCAGTATATCTGTGATATTCCGCTCAAAAAAAAAAAAAAATATATATATATATATATATAAAAAAAAAAAAAAAAATTATATATATATATATATATATATATATATATTTTTTTTTTTTCCCTATAGTGAAATGTGTAGCAAACTGACTAGTAAGGGTGTAATGATACATCATATTTTATCATAATCTTTCCTCACTGATTCTTTCTGGGCTAAAGAAATTACACCTATTGGGAAGTTCATATTTGGTAGTGGCGAATGCAGGATTGAAAACAAATCTAGCACTGCAGAGAGCTGTGTGACTCTGACAGCACAAATTGCTAACAGCAGAATGGACAAAGCCCTGTGCTTCAGACACACCACCCAGAAACATGCCAGTGATTGCTTAGCCATATTTAATTTTGTTATATTCTTTTGTTTTTGTATATACTGCTAAGAATCTGAATGGATCACACAAACACTGTGTCATTAAGTTTCAGTTACTGAAAATGGAAACCTAAGGCACATATTCAGGCTATGCTTATTTTTGTATTGAACATGTGTCAAGGCATCATCATATCATATCTTTGTGTACATCGTTACAACCCCTCCTGACTAGCCCATGTTTTGATGCATTTGGCTGAACTGGAGTCTTTTTTTACAAACTGCTACAATTTTCACATGAATATTTCCACATACAATTTCTTTGACATCAGAGGTCTCTTTTCAGTTTCAGATAATTTTATCTGTGTGCACTTTATTTCACCTTGTAATAAATGAATTCTGACCAAGCAACAGCTTCAGATTTTACTAATGTAACTAATGTGTAAGTATGAATATGTGGCCTTGTGAAGAGATAAGTATTAGGCTCTTTTCTATACCCCTTTTCTTCTCCTAGCTTAGTGAGTGCAAGCCATAAGTGTGAGTCTGAGCATATCCTGGCCTTTACAGCAGCCTGCATGTTCTCTTTTTGTTTTGCTAGTGCTTGCTTTTTAAGTCGTACAAAGAGGTAATACAAATGTATCGGCTAGTCCAGTAAATATTAGATAAAAATTTGATGCACCTGCATGACAGATAAAGAAGAAAGATATCTGATATTCATACAGACTGCAGCACATTGCAGAAAAAAACCCTAAAGGCTAAGCTAGCACATAATCACAGCAGGTTTGTTAGAAAAGGTCATGTTTGAATGGCTCTGCCAAATAAAACACAGAAACACAGACGATCTGTCCGTTGCTGAAGGAGATAGAGAGTTAGTAAAAACAGATTTTCCTCCCATGCTGCAGCAGTCTCTCTGAAGTGGGTTTGGCCAGATGGCTTGTGCTCTGCACAGCATCATGGATGTAACTCGTATGGATGGCTTACTCGGGATGTTACCAGGAAACAACTGTCAAAGAGAGGCAGCGGATTGTTTGGTGGCCTCTGACCTCTGAACCAGTTATAGACTGTCATTAATTCTTTTTGCGTCTTTCATGTGGGAAGGGCTCAGGATTTGGGCCTGGCTAATGATCCACAAAGACAGATATAAGATACTATATATAGTAGTTATTTCCACCAGCACCTGTGATTAATATAATGAAGATTTGTTGACATTAAAAAAAAAGAGCAAAAAGCAGGTGCTGAGTTTTGAATTTGCTTACCATGTAATTTTTCATAGTTTGCATGAAATATGCATTTTCAAATTTCAACATACAATATTCACAACTTTATTAGCTGTAACTGTATATTCTTATAAGACTGTTTCATAAGAACTGTCTGCTGTCCTAATTAGTTATGAATTATAGATTTTTTTTTCCCCAAAAAAATGCTCTTTTTCGATGTTCAATTTTTTTTCTTCTGTTTTAGTGAACTGAAATGCTCATGTGCGCACGCACACACGCACACGTAGATAATACATAAAATGTGGTGTGGTTTGCTCATCTGGCATTTTGTTTTTACTTTCAGACTGTCAATGGAGGAATTCTTTTATCTGCTAGACAGCATTGAGGAGCGACTCCCTGCTAGAGACACCGAGCTGTACAGTAGCTCTGCAGTCAGTGAACAGAAGCTCGGAGAGATTATTAGGTACAATTCGCTGCTTTGCTCGAGTCTTCTTCTCTTCATCTCTGTGTAGTGTTTATACCTCCAGTGGAAATTGCATTATCCTGTCTTTAAGAGCACTCACTTTAAATTAAGTGCCATTACTTGGAACCAGCATCATTCTATCAATAAATCCTGGCTTCTAAAGGGTTTCAGATCACAGTGAATTGTCATAGTAACTCCCTTCTAGCTGTTGAGTCAGGGGCTGATAATTAGGATGTGTGTCAGCAAACGAATGTGCATGGCATCTTAAAATGATCTATTTTCTTATTTTGCTTATTTTGATAGATTTGTAAAGTTGTGTATAATTAATTATTATAAATAGATTGCACTTTCATGTGTGTGCATGTACAAAAAAAGAATCAATACACGTAAATGTGTGTGTGTGTGTGTGTGTGTTTCAGCCTGTGTGTATGTAGGCTCATTATAACTGTATGTATTCCGCAGCCTGTGTAGTCAGCGTGGAGAGTTGAGAGGAGAGGAGCTGAGTGTGTGTGGAGCCGTGGTTCTGCAACAGTTGCCCTGGTTATTATGGAACACACCTCATGGCTGCCTGCTACACAGCGACCTGGTCAACATACACTGGTTCACTGCAGTAGATCCAGCACACATCAGGTAGTTTACACCCTGCTGCTGTAGCGGGCTGCCGTAGCATGGCTGTGTAGTGTCTGCTGCTTGGCTTTTCTTTTTTCTGTGCAGTGGGAAGTTATAAACATCTGTGGTAATTTGACTGTTTAGATAAATAGTAGCAGATTGCCACCAGTGTCGTTCATCAGAACACTGAGCCCAATTGAACAAAGGTGTAAAAAAAATAATTTATGATCTGCATATTAATGTGCAGATTAAGCCACGGAATGAGCATTCATTTCATTTATATAGTCCACTAAATAATAATATGAAAAGGAATATTAGTACAGGTTGTACTGAGTAGTATCCTCTCTTGTTGTTATTGTTACTTATGTCTCTTTCTGCATTCTTTTGTGAAATAAATGTGTTGGATGCGTTTTTATGGTATATCTTTTGTTTGATAAATTATTACCTTGTAATTATCTGTAATTTTATAACAATGGTTTGATGTCAAATGCTGGCCGGTTATACATATGATAATGATGTGGGAAGTGCTATTATCCTGTGTGTTTGTGTGTATGTGCGTTCAGGTCATGTCTGTCTGGTGATAGTGTTGCTCTGTGGGAGCGCTGGTTCACACACGCCCTTCAGCTGCTGCAGCAGGAGGTTCTTTCCCTCAACAGCATCGTGCAGCTCTTCACTCCGCTCCTAGTGCACTACAGTGCCTCCTACGCAGACAAGGTAGCGCTTCTATCCACTCAACCTTAAATAGGTGTAGACTCGTGTTCTTTCTGAATGGTGTTGTGTCTTTTGTTATTGACAATAAAGCTCAATACCAGTGTTGCACTAAAATACCACAAGTGTTTAATACAGATGGAGTTTTACCTGGCATCTCTTAGGGTCTGAGTGATGAATTATTTTTATTATAGGTATCATCTGTAATAGGAATTAACATTAAGGGAAATCTGAGTCTATACTAGGCTCGTGCGATATAATCGCTTTCTGCAAAGGTCAGTGGAGAATGGAGTTTTGAGTTCATTAATATGAAATAAAATCTAATGTATGTTCAACTTAGTTAAAATCAATTAAGTATTTATGATTAGTTCCTGACTGCACAGCTGATATTATTATTATTATTAAGTCCTCCCCTACTGTCCTTAAACCTGAAATGGTAGAAATGCTGATTGTTTATCACCATGTTTGAAAATGGTAAATCACTATATAGTGGCCATGATGGCCTTAGTGTTTTTAATTTTAATTGTTATTAATTTTAGTGATTTTAATGATCACTGCAAAAATGAAACCCCAGAAACATGCACCTTTAGCTTACGATAATTTCACCTTCTCTTTTTTTCATATGTATGAATTGTATGGGATGATATTTTTACATTAGTATGTTGAGGAGAATTATTAGTGTACTAGCTGTTGTGAATGTGAAGAGGATGTGCAAACACAAGAAAGAGAAAGACTAGAGCTCTCAAGAGTGTGATCCAAAAGCTCTCCCATCCTCGTGGCCAAGAGTAGCATGAAGATTAGTGCTTTTCCCTCTCTCTGCCTTGTTTGCTCTGAGAGAACAGAAAATGTTTTGCATGAATGTCACGTTGCAAGACTAAATATTCAAATTTAAAATGCACCAGTTCCCTGAAATCTTTTTTTGGCATTCTGCAATTAACTAATATACAGCTTTATGTTAATAAGCTTCAGGACCGTAATATAAACCCAGATGCATGTGCCTGAGTCTGTTCTGGTAATCTGGGTTCCTGATCTACAGATTGGAGCTAAAATGCTAGAATTACATAAAATATTTGAAGTGCTTGAGTTTTCAGATTAAAGCTCATTAAATGTTACGAACAGCACTCTTGATTTGACAGTTAGGATTTGAAGAATAAAGAGAGAGACGTCTTTATTAGATAAGAGTGATTCGTTTGGAGAGATATTCAAAGTCACCATCAACTGTCATGCTACTGCTTTCTTGTAACTTGTTCGCTGCATTTCCTGTGAAGAGATGTCATAGTGAGATGAGGCAGGCAGGATATCCTCAGCTGATAACATCCCAATTATTTGAATGTGTTATCAGTTACACAGTTGGAGACAATTGTGAATTTGGTATAATTTATGTCACTCTAGATATCTCTATCTGTAAGGAATGCTAAATCGAGTAGACGAGTATATTCTCTGCTGTTGGGTTACAGGTGTGTGTGTGTGTGTGTGTGTGTGTGGTTGGGATACAGGCCGAAGTGCTGCTGAAGAGGCTTTTGACCCATGTGGCTGAGACTCATCACTCAGCGGAGAGTGAGGACTCCTCATCCTGCAGCTTACCCTCGCTTTTAAATGACAGCGCGGAGATCAAACTGGCCAGACCCTCCAAGAAATCCATCAGCTCCGCTGGAACGCGCGGTCAGTGCACGCCCACAGCTACTCACACTTTTGCTAGCCATACACTGCCATTTTCTCCTCCACTAGGTTATACAGAAAATGTAGTTATGCTCAGAACACTGTTGAATACTGAATACTGATTTCTAACAAAAAACAAGTCTGTTGCAGATGCATTGGAATTAAAACACTTATGCTAGAAGTTAAAATGTGACAATTAAAAAAACATTTATTATTTAAAAAAAATATATATATTTATTTGGCAAATAGACATCTTGAGAGAATATATATTCCACTATGTGGAATTTTTCTAGTGGTTCTGAACCACTGGTATGGCTTGCTATAGAACCATTCTCATATTTTCTGGACTATAAGACATGTTTTGCCACTACCATTGTTTTGCTACGACTTGGAATCCAAAGTGCTGTATACAGTCTCCTCTGAAAGTATTGGAACGGGAAGGCCACGTTTTTTCCCTCTATACAAGAAGATGTTTGGGTTTTAAATTAAAAAAAAAAATTAATGCTAGATGATGGATCTGAATTTAGCTTTCATTTCCTGATATTTACATCTAGATGTGTTAAACATGGCACCTCTGATGGCAGACGACCCAGTTTCTAGGTGAGCAAAGTATTGGAATAGATAGTCTTAAAGTAAATAACAGTTAATATTTGGTTGCAGATCCCTTGCTTACAACAACTGCATCATGTCGGTGACCCACTGACATCACTAAACTGTCAGTGGGACACCGGCATTCTTCTTTTGTGATGCATCTCTGTGTTTCTTTGCGAATTCCAGTCTGGCTTTCCAATTCTTACGGATGATGAGAGGTTTGCATCTTGTGGTATGGCCTCTATTTTTCTACTCCGAAGTCTTCTTTGAACAGTGGATTGTGATACCTTCACCCCTGTCCTGTGGAGGTTGTTGGTGATGTCACTGACTGTTTTTGGGTTTTTCTTCACAGCTCTCAGAATGTTTCTCTCATCAGCTGCTGTTGTTTTCCTTGGCCAACTTGTTTGATGTCTGGTTGTTAGTAGACCAGTGGGTTCTTCCTTTTTCAGCACATTCCAAATAGTTGGTTATGCTCATTGCAGTGGCTCTGATTGATTTTCCCACTTTTGGCTCCCTTTTCTCCCATAGACATCTCTCTGGCCTTTGTGTTGGTTTATCCTTTTTAACAACAAATGCAGTCTTCACAGGAGGAACCCAGGACACAAACCAAGACATTCAAAGCTATTAATTGGTTAAACAATGATTCGAACAGGGTACACCTGGGCAACAAAAAACACCTGTCAGTCATATGTTCCAACCTTTTTGATCATTTGGGATCACAAATGGGTTGGTTCAAACAAAAGGAGTCATGTTCTAAATTATTTAACACATCTAGATGTAAATATCAGAAAATTAAAGTTGAAATTCTGATTTATTGTCTCATATTAATCTTTTGATCTCAGACCCAAATATCTTCAGTGTTTAACAAAAACAGAAGAATTGGGCTTCCAGTTCCAATACTATTTTTAGGGGCCTGTATGTCATACTTTTTGCATTTTTGCCTAATTGTACCATTCTTGTTTGTCAGAGATTACCATGTAGTAATGCTACACTAGCATGTGCAATATTTTGCCACCAACACATGAAGTAAATTTATTCACTTCAGTAATTATCAGAACTAGCAACAGGAATCACAAAACGTTAGCTACATTGAAGCTTTTGTTCTCGGAGCACCATACAGCTATGAGATATGCTAATAGCGGAAGTGAGCAAGCTTAGCACTTTATATGTAGATTTTTCGTAGACGTTTCATTTGCAAACTGTAACAAATAAAGAGTGTGATATGGATGTCAGTTCATGGTATGTATGTCTATATCTTAAGCTGGAGGTACCATGCGTATTAACTCGGTGTGTGTGACAGTACACTGTTTTTGCTATTATCACTTTGTGCTATTATAGCTTTGTCATTGCAGGACTCTTTAAACAAGCAAAAAAACTGTCTTTGTAAAGATGAGGCCTTTATTTTCCTCACTGTAGCCAGTAACTCATCTCATCAAATAGGCATCACTAAGAGGCACAAAACAAGCTACACAGTACCAGTAGGTGGCTCTGAGGTGCTGTTTTAAAGGCCTTATGCAAAAAAAAAAAAATAATAAAAAAAAATGCTGGGTACATTAATATTATTTGAACAAAGAAGTTAAGCTTAGGAGTTATGCATCTTATAGTCCAGAGCGACTTATTGCCTGGAAAATACAGTAATTGTTTGATGCGCATTCCCTATCTAGAGATGTAATATAGTCTGTACATCAGATCTATCAGATTATTTTGTTCATAAACTGCAGTGGTATATGATGCCCTTTCTTGATAAAATGCCTATCTCATTTGTTAATTCCATATGTCATAGTACATAGTACAGCAACAGAAGGATGGGGGAAAATATCAGTCAGAATTGAATGCTCATTATCAACTGATGGACATAAAAACATAAAAATAGAATAGGAAACACTTTTACAAACAAAAGTTACATAATATTAATTGTATTAATAAAGGCTGATCAACTCTGTTCTGGTATGAGCGAAGTTAAAAAGCATCCTGCTTAACACGGAAATTGAGTGAGCTGGTTACGGCTCTTGATGCCCACTCAGGTTAGAGAGGGAATCTGCAGGTATTTCAGAGGCAGACAAGGTCACGCTTGTAAGCGTTGATCTGTAGTGTTTTATGATGGAAAGTCTCAATATAGTGACTCCATTCTGCTAGAAGATTGGAAGAAGAGCAGGGTGCTAGGGCTTTGTGGTCCTCATGAGAAAACGCTGTGTCAGAATTCGATTTCTTTACCCCAATAATGCCTAGTGGACCTTCAATTCTCCATTTAAACCCATCCCAGTCCCTGTCCCCATCAGTCCTGCTGTTCAGATACACAAAGACTGCACAACAACCCCCCCCCCCCAACCCTGGTCCTAGTCCTCTCTCTCCATCTTCCTCTCTCTTTCCTGCTCTCCCCCTCTCACCATGATTTTCTTTTTCTCATTTCTTTTTTCCAGGAGAACAAAGTGATGAAGAGGACAGTACCAACCAAAGCCCTGTGGAAAGTATTCCTATTAGAGGTAAAAAGTCAGTACAGAAATCCCGCCCAGTTGGAAGTTCTTTCTCTTGGTCAGTGAATAACGGGGGGGCTGACTCCCCCCCCCCCAAGAAAAAAAATAGACAGTTGTGGAAAGATGATCGAGGTGAAAGTTCCAGCTGAAGAGCTTAACAGGTCCTCTAATTATCACAAGAGAAAACAAGCTCATCTTCCCCTTCTTCTGTCATTGGTAGACATTAAACTGAGATTCTCGGGCAGCATAATGCGGCCGTTTAATTGTCCTCTGGCCAGCTGGGGGGTGCCGTACAAGATCTGGCATTGGTTCTCATTATCTTCTACAGCTAGAGGCAGACTTGAAAAGATTGGATGTGAAGGCATGTCTTTAAGAGTTCAGAGTAGCAAGCGCCCAGCACCAGGCTCAGAAATGTAAAACTGTCCATTATTCCACTTGGCTATCTGATTTCATACTGTGCCTTTCATCTGCTGGCTTCCCTAAAGAAAGAAGTCCAGCATCTTACTGCCACTAATCAAAGGCACGGCAGTACAAAAAACACCTCTGTTATCCCTGCCCGTGTCGGAGATATTTACAGGCAGACACTAGGGTCTTTTGTTTGCAGTCATCACAGTAAACACCCAAATCATCTAAATAAATCCTTTTTAATGTGTGTTTATTTCTATGTGTGCGCAATGATGTTTTTGTAGACTTTGCAGCACACATAAAAGCAACCTTTAGATTTAGCACATGGTTATCTTTCTTAGTGAATAAAATAGGAAGGAAAGGCACTGTTCATCTGCTGGCAGTTGCATTTCAACAGTTCTAGTAATATCAGTGAGGTAATGAGGCATTGCAGTGTATTATGTCCTTTTTGCATGTTATAGATTGATTTTAAGAGCCAGTCAGTTGGTGATCCTTTTGGGGTTTACAATTAGTGATTGGCTTATAATGATCTTATTCTCCTTTACTGACCACTTATTGGTCACAGAGTGCAAATCAGAAATAGACTCTGGAAGGAAGTCAAGTCCATCACAGTGTCAACACTTTTTCTTTGGATGGAATTCAGATCATTGTAATTGTCATTCTGTTATCATCATTATCCCATCACCTTTTTTTCTGCCTTATTTTTATTTTTATTTTTATTTTTATTATAAATATGAGAAGAAAAAACATGTGGAGTCACAACATTAGTTTGGCTCGTAGGCTCAGATGATATTTAATTAATTCAGATGTTGACAGGAAAGAAAATCCTCATATAACCATTGACATCTAGGGACAATTTAGAGTAGCCAATCCACCTATCAGATATTTTTGGAAGGTGAGCTCCAACTGGATTACGTTGATGAAAAACTACATGCATATAGGAAGAAGATGCACATTTCTGGATCAGACATATCCCAGATCCTGAAGTTGTTAGGTACCGGCTGTGCTTGTTATTATAAATCATTGAAGGCATTAAATAATTATCATTATTAAGTATTATTGGTAAGTGAGTGACACTCATCACTGTAGTTTAAAACGTAGTGTAGCTAATCGGGATGTTACAGTGAGCTAACTTTCTAAAGTTGTCAGTAGTCAGAATGAAAGTGATACTGTGTTTTGTAAGTTTGAAAAATAAAAGTAAAACAGTAAGACATATACTCACAATAATTTAATTCAACATCAGTGACCGGGAGGCAAATGGGCACATTATATAGTTCCCATAATGTAAATTCTAATTAAAAGAATACCAAGGTAAAGCTGTACTACCATTATCATTATTTCATTCAAAGGTTATGGAGACTGAAGCACAATTTGACTGATTTGAGGTCTACCAGATAAATGATAACACAAAAGGATGGGGCGCTTGTTGTTGCGTGGCGACAGCCGGCTGCCTGCGTGTCTGCACTAAATCAATAGTTTAGTGTTCGTCTTTCTGTCCTTCCACCTCCACTCTTTCCTCGTCAGAGCTCTCAAAGGCTTCTGCTGGTTCATCAAACATGGAGGCTCTGCAAAGTTGGAAACCCAGGTCTTGGGCAAATATTTGATCAGCCTGTTTTGTGTGTGTTTTTATCTTTTTTTTGTAGAGACAAAAGCATATCAGCTGCTTAAACAATCAGTCACACAAGAGAAGCAGTGGCAGAACACACAGAAGGAGGAGGAGGAGGATGGTTCTGACTTAGAGCCATCAGGTAAGTGATCTAGAAGTGCTCTTTTGGAAGACCACAGAGATCATTTACACAATCCTAAGCAATGATTCCCACACCTTTGTGATTCTTGGGTTCCTCAGGTGCTGAAAGAAATAGTATGACTCTTAAAACTATAAAAACAGACTATCAGGTCCTCCATCTAGCCCTAAAAGTATATTTCAGATCTGTGGGAAACACTGCTAAGAATATTTGAATTGTTTATTCTATGTATGATAGCATACTAGGTAGGGCTGGGCAATATGACGCTATCATATCGATATTGTGATATAATTTATCACAGTAGGCTTTTCTAAGATATCGTGGATATTGTGATGCCTTTTTTATTAAACATTTTCATGCTTTTTTAAAATAATTATAAACTGATTGGAAGCAGGTGATGTAATGTTAAAATAAATCTTAAACATTTTAAATTATATTATAAATTATATAATTTTAAGATTAATATTTTAGTTTTTTTGATTTTTTAGCTTTTTTTTCTCATTTTCAGAAAAAATATTTTATTTAAAACCAAAATTATATTTTTTAATTTATAAATAATAAAAATTAAAATAAAAAAATGTATATATTTAGAGGTATGTGACTAGACTGTTTTGCTACCAGATACATATTGTGCTTTGTAGTAATATTTTCAAGAATCATATTATATTTTTGTCATATCACCCAAGTGTTTTATGTTATGACTACCTTACTTTCATAAGTAATATAATACGTTTGCTTGTAATGCACATGATTTTCCTTTTACATTCTAAGGTTTATCAGATAATGAAAAAACGGGGAGCAGCAAGAGGCTTATTCAAGACTTGCGGTAAGAAACTGTATGGGCAAATAATAATTTACATGATATTGTATGTGTTTTTATAAATAGAGCAACTGTGATGAATTTTTATCAGTCAAACTGAACACTTTTTTTATACCATGCATCTTCACACAGCAAGTAGTATATTTGATTGCCTTTCCAAATCAGAGCTTTAAATCACAGAAAAGCTTGAGTGTAGAATATTTTAACTTGCACATCAATAAATCTACGTACAATCAGCTATGAAATGCAGAGGAGCAGGCTCTCCGTGCTGATGTGCCTCTTCACTGTGGATGTATTAGGGCAGGTAATGGGTGGGCAAACATTATGAGGAGTAATCGTCTTTGATTTCATGTGATTACTGGGCGCCGTGCTGACACAAGGGCCAGGAGTCTGTTGGCCCAGGCTCTCCCTCTGTACTGCCTTTTTTTGTTTAGGGTTTTTTCTAGTCCACTCCTTCTCTGTCACTCTCTCTCTCTCTCTCTCTCTCTCTCTCTCTTTTCCCTGGCTAGCATACACTATTAGCCAAGGGAAGGGCATAATGGCCACACTCGATCAGAGCTCTCTGATGGATGCCATGGCCTGCCCAATGAATGGCTGCATTAATAAACATGAGCCATCTCCAGGGCGAGATGCTTTCAGATCATAAAAAAATCCCCCAACCCACCCTGCATAACCCCCCGAGCTTCAGCTTCAAGTTATAGCGCACACCTCAGAATCTGTTGGGCAAGACGCACAGAGAGACCTCAGGATGGCTGTTTCAGTGATGAGGTTTCAGTGTTTTTGTTTGCTTGGTCTGGTTGTAAATCAGTACAATATGAAGTTGCACTTTAAAGGCAGAAGATTTTCAGTGTTGTGTAGTTTTCCAGTGAACGCTTTCATTTTTTTTTTTTCCTGTTTAAGAACGCCTCTTACCATAGCAATTTCTTGCGCTTTATTGCTTCCACAAGTGCCCTACACTTGAACATTACAAAACATGTGCTCATCTCTCTCTCTCTCTCTCTCTCTCGCTCTCTGTCTGTTTATTTCTCTCTCTCTCTCTCACACACACTTATTGCTGTTATTTTGTTACTGAGATGATGAGCAACATCAAAAGACATGTTGGCTGGGCCCAAAGTTGAAAAAAAAAAAATTATGCCTGTCTCTCTGTTGTCTTAGCCATAATTACGATGTGGCAGTTAAGCCGACGCTACAGCTGAGGGATTGGAGTTTAAAGCAGGGCTTTGGTGCAAAAAATGCATTTATGGGCCTTTGTGCTGCTCCTCATTATGTGTGGGGCTGATTCATTAAGTAATTGGTTTGCAGTTGTTTACATGAGTATTAAGGCCCCCTATTCAGTAGCCTTTGAGAGATACATTGTGCAAATGTTGCATGTTATGAATGCCCAATGGGAGGCGGGGGGCCAGGCCTATTGGCCAAATACTGCACTCGGCTGAAAGGAGCAGAGAAAAGCGTCGAGCGCTTCTTTGCATAGCAATGACTCGCTCTTAATAAGCTTTCCAGATTAAATGCATGCAGTCCATACAAGATGCAAGAGATACTCTTAACACATTTATATCTGCTCATTTCACTATTATGGCACTAGAGAGAATTGGGGTCTTTCTTATTTTACCTGCTCTCCCTCTCTCTCTCTCTCTCTCTCTCTCTCTCTCTCTCTCTCTCTCTCTCTCTCTCTCTCTCTTGCTCTCTTCCCCCCCTTGCTGTAAGATAGTTTTATACACTTTCCATGTCATTAATATTAATGACATGGAAAGCAAACAGATCAGCCACAGTTTATTAAAGATGAGCCATACTAAATCTTTTGCTGGCATTGTGGTGTGTAAATCGGCAATGCTTTGTGCTCCAGTAGGGATGAAACGCACGGTGCAGGATAGTAAAGTAGCTGCACTCCATGTAAAGACCACTTGTTCCCTTCCTTTGTTTAGGGGTGCATGCCACAGCTTCCTCCTCTCCTGCTGCTATTGTGTCCTCTTCTACTGTAGGCATGTGCTGTGACTCTGAGCGCCACATCATGGATTATTTAGTTATGTTATTATTTAGTAGCAAACTCCACATGAATGAGTAACAGTGAATGCAGAGAGAGGTTATGTCCTGAAGTTTCTTATATGTTAATTTGCCATGCAAACAGCGTGAGACACATGCTTGATAATTCATTGTCTGTTGGCAACGAAGCAGGAGGTAATTCCTACATACACACACACTCACAATAGTCTGCCTGGCCTGTCAGCTAGGCACTTGTGAAGTGGTGTGTGTGTGTGTGTGTGTGTGTGAGTGAGAGAGAGCCAGAGAGAGAGAGAGAGGGGGAGCTGTTTGTTGCAGCATTAAGCTCTAGCAGCCACTGGGGGTCACTCTGCTTTTTTGTGACTCGGAACAAGCCAGTCAAATTAAAAGTCAAATCCTCGCCATTGCATAATTTCACATCGTTTTATGTTGTTTTAAAATATGTTTACTCATTATTTATGTCCCAACACATTGCTTATTGTGCTTTTCAGTTATTTTATTTTTCATGTTTGCTCCTCCCATATCACATTGTCTATTTTAGCATTTAATTTCAGGCATCACCTCATATTTCACTGCCTAATTCAGGATGTCACATTTCACATTTCTGACACGAGGTGATCCTGTAATTACACGAGCAAAAAAAAAGGTCTTGCAGCTCGACTGCCCCAGCAAGCTTCCTCTTCAGTGTATTAAAAAAAAAAAAAAAAAAATATATATATATATATATATATATATATATATATATATATATATATATATATATATATATAAAAATAACAGTCCTGCAGTTCTTGTACTCAGCCAATAGAGAGCAGTCCTATTTAGGCTTACTGGATAAACATGTCATTTCCAGACAGTGGCCTGTAGAGGTCGCTGCTGCTGCTCTTCACTGAGTCATTACCTCATTGTGACACTCCTCATTCCCCCACCCACCTCCTCTGGCCGCAGTGCAGTGCAGAGGTCTAATCAATCCGAAATCAGCCTTGCTGCAGGTCAGTGCTGCGATGAGTGTAGGAGGAGGTGAGAATGGCGGCACTGCCTCATTTTCGCACCCTTACACAAACATTGTTTCAGAGTGCATGTGCTATTAGCATTTCTGTGTGGGTGGTACATTTTTTTTAACCCAGGCAAATAAGCAGAATTTTCTTTAACCACATGGGACTAATTACAATACATAATTGATGTCAGTTTAGAATGATTCTTGACATATATAATACTTTACAAATTCTTCAGTTCAAGAAATTAATTTGATTAGATTTTTTTTTCATTGTCTTTTTTTTTCCCATCCTTATTTCTATTCTACCTGCATGTGTTCCATCATACATTTTGCTTGATCTCTTAGGAGAGAGATATTGTTAAGTGACATGAATGATGGATAATAATAAACACAGTAGTTCAGGGACTTTGACCGCATGTTTGTTTCTTTTCAAAAACAATTTCAGAGCAGAGAAACGGTCTCGTCTCCCAGACCCTTTTATTATGTTTAATCACACAACTATAATGATGTGAGATCATTGTTATTATGAAAATGACTGCCCAGATGCCAAGCATGGAACAGTAGCAGTCTGTTTACCTGTAGCACAGTGAATACAGCGAGTCGTCTGCCTTTTTATTCTCGGTTCAAATTCATAACAGCAACCCACACATATATTATGTCCCATATATTAATGTATCAAATGCTTGCATGGAAATGAACTGGGGCACTCTGCATCCAACATTGCAAATATGTCCTAATGCCCAAAACAATGTGCAACAGAGAGGATGGAGAAAAAAAAAAAAAAAAAAAAACACACACACAAGCACTGCAGCGGAGGTAAAACAGAGGTTTCCGTCAAAGTGGTAATTTGCATCATTTTACACATTACATTCACCTCCGTGTATGAGACACAGCCAAACAGTTGCCGGTCCAGTCTTACATATTCAGATTCGTTGCCTCAATTAAGTGAACCTCAGCACAAGATGAACTGGCATAAATGTTTATGGAAATGGAATATTAGATTGGAGGGGTCAGTGGCATCCGCAGCTCTCTATGGTAATCATGTCTTGAAATCAGACCCGTCCCTGTCTGAAGAGGAGCATTTGATGGAGCGTTCCCATGGCATGCAAGTCATATAGAAGAATAGCCCAATTTTACTCACTGAAATTGTGCTTGTTCTAGTTATAGATAAAAAGAACGCAATGTTGTTGATGTAACAGTTAAAAATAAATACTGCTTCATATTTTGCAATACACTTGCAATCTTTTTTCCTCCTTATTTTGTTAATGTCTATTCTTCAACATTACTAGAGAAAGAATGAATGAATATAACGTATTCTATATAGGCTTGCATACAGAAATTTGATTCAGAAATTTGATACTTCAGTTATCAAACACAGCAGTGTTTTTTTCAGGGCCACAAGAGACAATATTTCCACATTTCTAGTTTTGTAATTTGTGTGTGACATTTGGTCTAAATCAGTGCAGTTATTATGTGATTACATGATTAATGAGAACATTTGATATACCATTGTGCTCATCAAGGCTACATCTACATGTATCTGCATTAAAACAACTACTTTTCTTCTTTTTCTTTGCTTCTCTTGAGTTTAGTAAATTGTAAAAGAAGGGTATATTCAGGTAGGCTAGTCAGCCATCTCAAATAGTTCATAATCATTTCACCTTGCAGAACATTTCTAACAGAAGCTATGTCGTGCTTCATTTGTGAAATACATTACTGCAGCTAGTAGAAAAAAAAAGCATTAAAGTACATGCTTTGTGTCCTGTTAATTTAATGTTGCATGATTTCATAAAAATATGTGTAGTGAAACTATTTAGCAAACCATATTTGATTATTCTTGTAATAGATAACACATACTATAAAGTGTGTTTGAATACACACATTTAAACAAAATGACCAGTGCCAACAGTGCCAAGAATGAGTACAAATAATTAAGGTTGTTTAAGCAATATGACTGAAACGTGAATGTGGATGGATGCAAATCACTCCTCTGCTGACCTGGATAGTTCAGGGAATAACCCAGAATTTCTCTTTCTTTCTTTCTTTCTTTCTGAGACAAAAAGAGAAAGCAGCAGAATAAACAATATGGGTATATGATAACGCTGAGAACACTGATAAAGATGAAGACGAAGACGACATTGTTAGGACCTGAATAGACCCTGCGCTGATGGAAATTGAAGAGGAAGCCTGTATGAAAAGTAGCTTGGGCTCTTGCATATGCATTGCTACAGATCAAAGGCTTGCCAGGGGTCACTCATTTACATAGAGATATCACTGATGCTATGGGAACCCAGCAACCCTCTGCTCAGAACACTTATGAATAAAGAGGGCCTTGACTGGGTCCTTCAGCACAATTAGAAAAGGAGTCAAGGAAGTTTATTTGGCCACTCGGATCGTTTGCAAACAGCCTTAGCAGTGAAATGGCAGCTCTCTCGATTTGGTCAGGTTTCCAAAAATATATATTTATATTGTTTAGTTTTTTATCAGAAATGTACATCCTTAGTGTTATCTTTAGTTTTTAATAGAATTTTCCAAATTTCTGGGTCCTTTTGTGTGGAAAAACATTACTGCATTGTTTTATCTCCTTTTCATTAGAAAATGGTTAGTTAAAACCTGCTAACAGTGGCAGAGTGAATTTTTAAGAAATACCTGCTTTCCTCTTATTTCTTGTATCCTGTATAAAAGAAAATACAATGCTGTATAAAAGAAAAGTCCTGTAATATTTTTTTAAAAATATTTAATATTTTATATTTTAAAAATGTCTTGCCTGGGAGGATTGGGGGACAGTCAAAATATTCAATTGTAAATTTTTGCGGCTGCTGTCCAACATCTGTCTCACCAAAGGATGGATTCTCATTAGTTTATAGTGGTCATAATAAACTGAATATTAAATGATAATTCAAGGATTCAAGTGGGTTGTTACTGTTGATGGGGTTTTGAGGATCTGGTCCTTACATAACATCTGTGTGATATGTGCAAGTCATACATATGGCCTAAGTAGTGCCTTTGTGGGTTGGTGCATAGGTGTGTATAATTGCATATACAGTACAGTGTTTAAATTAAAAAAAGCTTTTAAATAGGTTAACCTATCTCATTTGATAATCATTGCAGTGAAAAGACTGTAGGCGTAGCTGTCAGTATGTCTTATAATGCAATTAACAGCTTCAAGGCAAAAAAAAAAACCTAATTCTGTCAGCTAGAAATTTGCAGTGTATAGACATTACCATCAGTCTTGATTGCTATGCTGCATGACTGACAACAACAAGCTAAAGATTTGTGCTATTGAGTGCCTTTCTTTTAAGAGCATGACAAAAAGGAGCAGGATTTTTTACTAGGACTCTGGATGGTTAAGTTTGCTTTGACATGATCAAAATTGCTCTCTAGGACAGTTTGGGATAGATCTTGGGGAAAAAAATCAGTTCTAGGCCTACCTATTATTAACTTTCTTTTTTTTTTTCTTTACAGCAGTGATTCAAAGAAGAAAACCCAGGCTTTTTCTGCTGTTCAGTCAAAAGGTAAGACAAAATTGTAGCAGTTACCAGGGGGATTGAAGGTCTAAATTACACTGCATTGTGCAATTACTGAAGCAAACCCATAATTGTTCTTGCATATGACCATTTAAAAATGTTGCTTTTTGATAAAAAGTTTTTGAAAGTTATTATACCAGCGCTGTTGAATTCACAAATCTGACTGGTCAGATGGGGTTGATTCATTTTCTATAACAGCATGGCTCTGACATTAGTGCTGCCTGCAGAGTTTATATTAATGGACTTGTTCTAATACATTATTGTTTCTATAGTAACAGCTTACTGACCGGGACTTCACTGGCAAACACTTCACATAATCAAAGCCTACTAATAAACAAATGAAAGCCATGTTGTTAAATTGTCGATATGGAGACGGTTGTAGGAAGATAATTATATAACGTTTATGGAAGGAGTCTCCAGTGTCAAGGTTGTGTAATAGTCAGCATGTTTTCCAAAGTGGGAAAGTCTTCAGGATAGAGGATTTTGTGCTTTCTCAATACTCTGTAACAAAAGAGGGAAAAAAGAGAGACTGGTCAGGGACTGTTGTTTATAGCTGCTATAACACAAAGTTCCACAACATAAAATATTCCGCAACATTAAATGTAACTTAACTGATTTAAAAATATGGTGTTCTTTAATAAATAAAAATAAATGTAATCATAGAAGAGGAACAAAACACTTCAGGATGTGCTGTTATTGGAAAATAAATAAATTTTCCTTCATGTTGGGCTGCATCACGTTGTTGATTGCTTTCTTATAACAGCATGCCACACTGTGTTTTATTCCTTACTTATTTACATCTTGAAAACAGTCTATATTATATAGCAGTTATCAATGCATACACATTGAGTAGTAAGGCTTTCTGTATTTTGTTGAGAAGCACCAGGAGACATCCAGAGAACGGTCAATAAGCATATATATAGAACTTTTATTTTTATTGAAACATATTATTAGTTACTATAACAGTTACTTGGCTGAACCAGATTCTATCTGTACCATAATCGTTAGTATATAAGATATAAGATTATTATCACTTCATTCATACACACTAATTCATACTAATAGATGAGGACATGTAATGATTCTAAATGCTGATAAATGGAAGTTTAATATTACTCCTTCATGTGCTTGCTTGAATGTTTTGAGATTGTAAATACTGAAGTGATTACGTATTAATTTTGTTCATATATTTTAATTTTGTTCTCAGCTTTTTGGGGCGAATCCGATGACACCAACTCTGACATTGAAATGGCCTTGCGTCCTCAGTCCCGCAACACTAACAACAGTGACTTTGATGACTTTTATGATTAGGTTTTATTTGTACCAAGAGAGCATACTATCTCGTTTGTTTTTCACCTGACACTATGCTGTAACTGCCCTTTTCGTTAAATAAAAACAAGTCTTTTACTGAGGAACATTAACAGTTCATGAAAACAAGGAAGGGGAGACCCTCTTTATTGTGGGCAAAGAATGTGGAGAGTGTTCAAAACAGACTGGTGTTAACCCTGCTTGAGTCTCTTTAACTGAACAACACTTGGGCCTGGTTAAAATAGATTAAACTTGGTTTTTAAAGTGATTCCTTTGCTCTGTGGTGAATATTATGCATTTCAGAACTCAACACATTGCAAGCATCTCAACACATTTTAGCTTCAGAGCTGGAGTGGAATGTTGTGAGTCAACTCCTGTGAAAAGCTGGTACACAATGGCCTCTCTGGATGCTGCTGAAATACCTTTGAACTCACTCAAGTACCTATGGCCCATTTAGAAGGACAAAATGTGCTGCACTCATCTGAATATAGAAACAAATGCTCTCTATATTTGCACTGCCACAAGAACAAAATCAGATGGCTTAATGTGACGTGGTATCCCTGTCTGCATTGCATACTTTACCTTGAACTAAATATGAACATGCATACTTTGTGAAAGGTTTACAAATAATATTTTACATGCTTTAGGGATTTAGTCCTTAATCTATTCATGGTCCTCTTTCCAGGGTTGAAAACCAGCCTTGAAGAAATGTTAAAAAAAAACAGCCTGATGGAGAATTTGTATTTTTCAGCATTTATCCTAGATTATTTATGTAGGCTATTAAACAGCAACACAAATGGATATGCTGTGAGTGATATTTGCTAAACTGTCAGTTGTTTACTGTGCTTTCTTCATTTGTGGATGTACCTCTCTCTTTTTTTTTTTTTAACTGATGTACCAGTAATTTTGGGATTCAGAAATATACATTTATAATACAATAGAAATATTAACAGCTAATCCAACACAACAGTGTCATATTTGTATAATAGGTGTTTTTTTCTGAGACAGCTAATCAGTGATAATAACCGCAGCCATTTTAATGGACCTAAAATAACAGTACACACTAAAATTGCCACATATTGATATCCAGAACCGTTTCCACTACCATCAATATTCCTCATCACCTGTGACTTGCATCTGCATGAGTAGGACTATGTTGCCTGCTTCGCAATACGTTTCTGCCTCGAAGTTAATTTGGTCTTGTGTTAATATAATTAGCATACGCAAAGGCTTAGAATCCTGTAATAATATAAAAGCACCGGCATTCAGTCCATCAGTAGGATTCCATTAGTCAGTTTTTAGATGACCTTATGATGCTGAACCTGCTAAAGTAGGACTCCACACTCATTAGCAGTAATGGCTGTAGGTAGCCTTGACCCTCGAGTGCTGCACATACCAAAAGCTGCATGCATCATTTGGAGTTTGCCAAAAAGCTCCCCTCACATAATATCTGAGTTAAGGATCATGTCAACAGATACTTGTGTGCTGAAAGATAGCACTGGGTGAGAGTAACATTGTGCTGATCTCTAAAAACACAATCAGCTTTTAATGGACCTTTCCCTCCAAGCAGTTTAGTCTTCATTTGCTATAACCTTCCTCCACCGAACAGTCGGAGACACAAGGATGAAGTATGACTGTGCCGTCACAGATACACGTCAGCATTTTTGTGAGTCCTTGAAGAGCCCAAAAACTAGGGCTAGTATTCATCTATTCTTTAATGCAATTATGTTTGTGAATGAGTTTACTATATTTATTTTTGTTTCATAATGACAAAAAAAAAAACAACAAAAAAAAAACATTCATTTCTTCCATAGCTTCTTTACTGCTTAGGGGCTTATGGGCATTGAAAGATGAAAAGGAACAAGGCATGGCAATTTTACCAGAAGCACCTTTAATAGGAATGTACAAATCAATGTGAGCTAGCTAGCTGAAGTGCTATAAAGTGATTGTAGCTTCTTCAGGATCTATTTACACTAGCGGAAAAAAAAATAAACAGAATATTTGGCCATATTGTGTCTGAAAGGTCACTTATATGATATTAATTTCTTGTTTATAGAACTGTTGTATAAAAGCAATATCGTACTGATTATGTGGCTATACTGAATTCAGTATAACCGCACTCTTGATCATTAAGCGATATTGCTTAATTGTGTTATAAATACAGAAGGCCCAATGTCAACTATCTCTATCCTTAATGTTTCACTGACACTGTTGTGCGTTTGGACCTTAGTTTGTTTGTTAATATAAATTAAACAGTGGTACAGATGGAGTGTATGCATTTGTGGTATGTGGTGTATATGATATGATGGTATTACTGTAGAATGAACTTCTTCAAGGGTTCTTTAAAGGTTCATTGGATAATTAAGGGTTTTTGGCTTCCAACAAGGATTCTACTTGGAATCCTTTCTGATAAGGGAAATACTCTGTAGTATTCTACGTAGAACATTTAAGGGTTCAAACAGGGGGACAACTGAAGAATCCTTAAAGGTTTCTAAAAGTGTATGGACAGTTTGGTTCCAGGGCAGAGCTTGAGTTTTCTCTCAGAAATAAAAGGTACCAGATTGTACTTTCCCTTGTGGCTGAAGTGGTGCCATCAAGGGTATATCTTTTGTACCTTTAGTACTTCCCAGTATCTTTTATCTGGGAAGCTGCATGTGGTGTATCTTTAATTAGCTTTTAGAGTAAAGCTTTAAAGGTACATTGATGGTCCTTAAAGTCCAATTTATGTACCTTAAATTACCTTTAAAGGTATGCTATATTTGTGTTTTCAGGTGAAAGATACATACTACGGTTAGAAAAGACAGTACCACCCAAGAAAAAAGAAAATTGCAGTTAACAAATAGCTTGTGTTGGTTTATACAAGATCCATTAAAAAAAAACAACAACAACAACGGAAGCTTATTTGCTCATGGCCCAAAGCACTTTGTTTGGTTCTATAGTGGTGTGTAAGTGTGTGCTCCAATTATGTGAAATTTCCAAAGATTTAGTCTAGCCTTGATGTATGTGGAGGGCTCGACCAGTGGGAAGAAAGGATGACAAATATACACTGAGGCTCATATGACAATGAGCTTTAGCTGGGACAAATTTTAATTCAAATTTGATAGCATCTCTGCTGCATGCACTCCTTTGTGTCCCTTTGCAATGAAAACCAAGCATTTTGGTCTTTAGCAGCAGCAACTCGTACAATGAAAGAAAGGAAGACCCAGATGAAAGCAAGTAGGGAAGTTAAAGACTCTCATTAACAATGATATGCCAGCATTGTGCCATTTGCATATTGCATGTTTATGTAATTTATTCTCGCTTGTTGGGCAAGTTGAAGTTTGAAGTGTGTACCTTCCATTCTTCCCCTCTCCACTTTTATTTTTTACCAAGGAATAATGATTTAAAACAAGGTCATTTGATCTTCTGTTTCAATGGGCCTTAATTAAATATTCATTCATGCAGCTATGGTTTCTCTGACAGTGTTTCTGATGGAGTGTAGTGAAGACACAAAAGCACAGCTTTTTGTTATTCAAGCCCTTATGAGGTTTTGGAAGACTTAGACATGTAGACAGTAAAACTGTTTCCTTCACAAATGTAACTCAGACTCTGAAAAGTTTGCTAAGTCAGATGATTTGATGTGATGAATGAATGAATGTGTTACTTATTTTTAATCATGTTTACAAGAATGCATATACTGAGTTTACTTGTGATCTATATATTGTATGATGACATATTGTATGAAGACACCAAATCTGGCTTTAAAGAAGTAGCACTCAGACATGCGGTGAGACTGGTGCATAAAGACAGAAGACTGAAATGCTGAAGCAAAAAGATGAGAGAATATTTTAGAGAATATTTTAGCCTGTGTAAGTTGTGTTCCATAATTAAGACACTATGTCCAATCTCATATCCGAACAGTAAAATATTACCTGATTCAGGAAGAATCTGAACGAGCCAGAGGACAAAAGATACATTTGCACATGAATGTTTCATGTGAAAGCAGAGGGAGGGTGGAGGAAGGCCTACACGCTTTCTGTGAGCAAAACAGTCTGCTCTATTCTGTGTCCAAGTGAGACTCAAAGGACACGCTGTGACCCGAGATTCAGTACACATGCTGATTACGGACATGGTTGAGACTTTCTGACCCAGAGAAGGTACACAAACCACCTGATGCCCCATATTTTAATGTAATCATGTTTAGCATAGAGCTACATTTTTGGTTTCATTAATTCATCAAGTACACTCACTTTCCACTTTATTAGGAACATCTGTCCATCTGTTCATTCATGCAGTTATCCAATCTGCCAATCGTGTGGCAGTAGTGTAGTGTATATAATCATGCAGATACAGATCAAGAGCATTCAAAAAAGCATCTCAGAATGCACAGCATGCCAAACCTTGAGGCAGATCACATTGGGTTTCATTCCTATCAGCCAAGAATGGGAATCTGAGGCTACAGTGGGCACAGGTTGACCAAAACTGGACAACTGAAGATTGGAACAATATCACCTGAAAAAATCTGCATGGTCTGAGTAAGAGCTTTCATTATGGAACAAGTTCTAATTTTCAGCAAGTTGCAAAGATAAACTACGGGTCCAAGCAAACTGTTCGTGATGACACATTGCATAGATCATGTAAGGCAGCTCCACTCCACACCTCTGGGCCCCAGTGTCTAATGCACAAAATCAAATTATAATTAACCACATTTAAGTTGGAGCAGCAAGTCCCTCCTTATAGGTTTTCCTGTGATCTCTCCATGTTTTTCCCTCTCATGCCCATGGAGTAATTAATATGGGGAGGCATCATGCTCAGCAAATTCCTGTGAGATGGGCTTGCTAAAGCTGTTAAGGCCAAGAGGCTGAATTAGTATTCATGCAGGTTTTCCTGCTACAAGTCTCCTCTCCCACTGGGACTGTGGGCTAGATTGGGTAGACAGACAGTGTTCATCCTTGATTATGTGAGCAGAATGCCACTGAGAAGCATGAACATAGAGGGGGAAAAACATTCCTTGGGCAGCAAATCAATTTCTGTGATATGCTAAATGGAATAGTAGTGTGATTCTTTAACCCCACAGACATCAGGGAAAAATGAGAGGCAGATTCAGAGTTTGAGTGTCCATTTACCTATAGCAAAGTTTCTACATCTTTCTACATCAAAGTATTCAGACCTCTTCATTTTTTTACATTTTATGTTGCAGCCTTATGCTAAAATGCTTTAAATTTTTTTTCCCCTACATCAATCTACACTCCATACCCCATAATCACAAAGCAAAAACCAGATTTGTGGTAACTTTGCAAATTTATTAAAAAAAAACAAAAAAAAAACAAAAAACTGAAATATCACATTGACGTAAGTATTCAGACCCTTTGCTATGATACATGAAATTTAGCTCGGGTGCATCCCATTTCTGGATCTTCTTTGAGATGATTCTACACTTTGATTGGAATCCATCTGTGGCAGATTCAATTTATTGGACATGATTTGGAAAGGTACACACCTGTCTATATAAAGGTCTAACAGCTGAAAATGCATCAGAGCAAAAACCAAACCATGAGGTCAAAGGACGTGCCTGCAGAGCTCAGAGACAGGATTGTGTTGAGGCACAGATCTGGGGAAGGCTACAGAAAAATTTCTGCTGCTTTGAAGGTTCCCAAGGGCACAGTGGCCTCCATAAATCTTAAATGGAAGAACTTTGGAACAACCAGGACTCTTCCTAGAGCTGGCCACCTGGCCAAACTGAGCAATCAGAGAAGGGCCTTGGTAAGAGAGGTGACCAAGAACCTGATGGTCACTTTGGTTGAGCTCCAGAGATCATGTGTGGAGATGGGAAAAGCTTGCAAAAAGTCAACCATCGCTGCAAAACTCCACCGATCTGGGCTTTATGGCGGAGTGCCCAGACGGAAGCCTCTCCTCAGTACAAGACACATGAAAGCCTGCTTGGAATTCGCAAAAAAAAAAAAAAAAAATCAAATTTCATGTTTTCATGTGTCAGTTCTTTGACATCATGGCTTGGTTTTTGCTCTGATGCCTTTTCCGCTGCTAGACCTTAGACAGGCCTGTGCCCTTCCAAATCATGTCCAATCAACTGAATTTGCCACAGGTGGCCTCCAATCACAGTGTAGAAACATCTCAAAGATGATCCAGAGAAATGGGATGCACCTGAACTAAATTTCAAGTGTCATAGCAAAGGGTCTGAATACTTATGTCAACATGATATTTCAGGTTTTCTTATCAATAAATTTGCAGCGGTGAGCGTTGCCACACTGACCGATCTGCGGCTACACAGCCCCATACGCAGCAAGCTGCGATGGACTGTGTGTTCTGACACCTTTCTGTCATAGCCAGCATTAATTTTTTCAACAATTTGTGCTATAATAGCTCTTCTATGGGCTCACAGGGTGGGACCAAATGGGCTAGCCTTCGCTCTCCATGCACATCAGTGAGCCGGTTGTCCTTCCTTGGACCACTTTTGGTAGGTATTAACCACTGCACGCTGGGAGCACCCCACAAGATCTGCCGTTTTGGAGATGCTCTGACCCAGTCGTCCCATCACAATTTGGCCTCGCTCAGATCCTTACACTTGCCAATTTTTCCTGCTTCCAATATATCCCACTCCTTGACAGGTGCCATTGTAATGAGATACTCAATGTTATTCACTTCAGCTGTCAGTGGTTTTAATGTTATGGCTGTAATAATCAATAACTTTAATCTTATTCTTGAAATTATTTTATTGCAAATGAAATTATATTAAATTATATTATTGCAAATGAAAAATGCAATGGTGTACCAAAAACTTTTGTTTACTACCTGACTGCTGAATGTACTACACTATAACAGCACTTGTTTTTTGATGATGATCTTCACCTCAGCTATATGCAACTAGAGCATACGTGCTATGATTTAATGTATACTAGTGCACACTCTCTATTTAGATGTCTGCAATTCTAAATGTCTGAAATGTTTAGCTTTTAAATTCCATACCTTTTATACTAATAGTCTGCATTATTCATGTACCTACATTATTCACATACATTAGATGCTCAGTTTGCTTGTTTTCTAGAAAAACTGGCCAGTTGTGCCCGTGGACTTCCACTTATTATGCTAAATATGCAACGCAGACAGAGAAAATATGAAAATGGACAAAATGCCTAACTACTGTAGTTATCTGTGCCATTTTGAATTATAGCTTCACCTGTAGCTAATCCTTAACTCTGGTGTAATTTCAGCATATACATGTGGTTTTAACAAGTTTAATGATTATATACACTCAGCCATAACATTAAAACCACTGACTGGTGAAGTGAATAACTTGTTACAGTGGCATCTGTCAAGGGGTGGGATATTTTAGGTAGCAAGTGAACAGTCAGTTCTCAAAGTTGATCTGTTAGAAGCAGGAAAAATGGGCAAGTGTAAGGATCTGAGCAACTTTGACAAGGGCCAAATTGTGATGGCTAGACGACTGGGTCAGAACATCTCTAATACGGAAGGTCTTGTGGGGTGTTCCCAGTATGCAGTGGTTAGTACCTAACAGAAGTAGTCCAAGGAAGGACAACCGGTGAACCAGCAACAGAGCAGCCAGAGAGCCCATGCTGACCCTGTCCACCACAGAAATTGCCTACAATGGGCATGTAAGCATCAGAACTGGACCACGGAGCAATGGAAGAAGGTGACCTTGTCTGAAGCATCACGTTTTCTTTTACATCGTATGGATGGCCGGGTGCATGTGCGTCACTTACCTGGGGAAGAGATGACACCAGGATGCACTATGGGAAGAAGCCAAGTCGGCAGAGGCAGTGTGATGCTCTGGGCAATGTTCTGCAGGGAAACCTTGGGTCCTGGCATTCATGTGGATGTTACTTTGACACATACCACCTACCTAAACATTGTTACAAACCAAGTACACTCCTTCATGACAACGCTATTCCCTAATGGCAGTGGCCTCTTTCAGCAGGTTAGTGAGCCCTGCCATACTGCAAAAATTGTTCAGGAATAGTTTGCGGAACATGACAAAGAGTTCAAGGTGTTGACTTGGCCTTCAAATTCTCCAGATCTCAATCCGATCGAGCATCTGTGGGATGTGCTGGACAAACAAGTCTGATCCATGGAGGCCCCACCTTGCATTTATAGGACTTAAAGGATCTGCTGTTAACGTCTTGGTGCCAGATACCACAGCACACCTTCAGAGGTCTAGTGGAGTCCATGCCTCAATGGGTCAGAGCTGATTTGATGGCACAATGGGGACCTACACAATATTAGGCAGGTGATTTTAATGTTATGGCTGATCGGTGTATAAGAGCTTAATACAACTGATGAAAGACTGCAGGCTGACCTAAATAAGTTTCTGTGTCTTCTCAAATTCTCTTCTGCTGGCATTGTTTTTCATTTGCCCCTAGCTGCTCTCCTGTCAAGAAGCCCAACCCCAGATTGTGAGTTCTGACTTGCCATCAAATAATTAAGCTAGTGCAGTGCCTTATTAGAGCCTGTTCGGCAATCTGTCAGAAACTAATTCACTACTCGCTGCACGCAGGGCTACAGCACTGGCACCTTATGCTCTATGATTGAAGGCAATCTCGAGGGATGGACAGAATTATTCATCATCTTGTCCTGCGGATAGAGGCAAAAATCATCTGTCTTGTTTCTCTCTGCCTGCCACATATCCACTGACTTGTTGCTTAAACAGCATTAAAATGATCTGAACATGTCAAACTTCTCACCCAGAAGAGAAGCCCAAACTATTTCCTCCCATTGCCTATGTGTGTCTATCTCTCCTTTGCTTCCAGTGCCTATGTGTCTGTCTTCCTAATCTACATGTTCACATATTCAAACTCAGTTCATAACCTGCTGTTACCTCCATAACATTTCACTTCATCCCACTTTGTCTGTCTTACCTCCGGGAATACAAATGTTTATAGACTGTTGGCTGCAGGCTCCATCTGGGCCAGCAGAAGTCACATTACGGTAATCTCTGCCTGGATTAAATCTGTTGTTCATGGAGATGTTAACAAAGGTGATAAAACAAGATTAGTCAAGACACACAGTGTGGGAATTGTAGAGTGTGTTCTTATTAGCATGCACTGTGCTCTGAAGAGGAGAGCAGGCGCAGAGCTCCTCATGGGGGGAACAGGGTTCAGCCATTAGCATGAATGGGAAATGCTAATGCTGAGCCTCAGACACCTGCTCCCCAACAGCAGCCCTGTTTAGATATTGATGAGGCAAGGGAAGACATTCCAAGTCAGATCAACACTAGGATATAAAGCAGTAATGATATTTAAAGTGGCAGATGACATTTCAGCAACTGCAACAGTTCACTCAGTTGGCTTAAAAAGGCTGTACTTAATTACTGAGCTCTAAAATCCTTAGTCATGTTTTACTGTTGACTCAAAATGTAGAATCAGTCATGGGAATTTGGTAACACTTTACAGTAAGGTTCATTGGTAACGTAGAATCTATGCAAATCATGAACAAATGTACATTTATTCATTTACTCATTTACATTTATTATTTTGACAGATACTTTCATCCAAAGTGACTTACAGTTGAGCTGAGCAGATGATATATATATATATATATGTGTGTGTGTATAGTAGACCAAGCATTGTTTGTAAGCCCACACCTATTGAGACGAAAACCATAGCATACGGTTATAATATTTGTGTAATTGTGTAAAAGGAAGGCAGTGAAAAACAAAAGATAGACCTCCAAAGGGAAGTTCAAAATAAAGAGCAAATGAATAAATAGAATGATATGTTCCTAGTTAATAATGATTTAGTTATAAGCCTAGCCTTCTAGGAAAAGGGTAGTCTTAGACATTCAAAGCAAAAGAATACATTATTAACACAGTAATTCACCATTCAAAGACTATTTGTTTTTCCATGAAGGCAGCCATACTGGTTCTGAATTTGTAGCCTATCCATAAAAACTATATACAAATAAAAAAAAATACATAAAAGTTAGTACACCTGTTCCTGGAAGGCCCCAGATTTTGTCAGAGAGCATACCTTAACAAACAGCATCATAAGAATCTATCAAAACAAGTCCAGGACAAAGTGTCCATCAGGGTTTGGTTATAAAAAATATATATCCCAAACTCTGTACATCCTGCAGAGCACCATAAAATTTGAAAGAATATGGCATAACTGCAACTCTTCCTACCCACCAAAAGTCAATGACCAGGTAAGGAGTTCAGCAGCCAATGGTAATGCTGAAGTAACTACAGAGAGCCACAACTCAGATGGTCAACACTGTTCACAAGGCATGCCACAAAGCCTTGTAGAAGAGTGGCGAGAAGAAAGCCATTGTTGGGAAAAAAAGCCATATGAAATCCTTTTTTTAAACACATGTAAACTCAGATTCTCTTGGAACTTTTTGGCAGAAAGTGCTACGAACACAACACGTCTCAGCAAAAACACAATACTTCTCAGCAACCTGAAATCACCATTCACACAGTGTTGAAACATGGTGTTGCATGCTTTTCATCAGCAAGGACTGGGAAACTGGTCAGGGCAATCCTAGAAGAAAACCTGTTGCAGTGTGCAAGAGACTTTGGACTGGGGCAAAGTTTCACCTTCTGACCCTTATGAAACCAAAAATATTTGCTTTTTTATTTAATTAATTAACCTTGGCATCACAATAAAAAATTATTTTGCACCTTCAAATATTAGACACATTGTGCAAATCAAATGGTAAACATCCCAAATCAGTTCATTTCAATTCTAGGTTGTAACATTATAAAATGTGCAAGGCACTGTACATAGGCATTTTATGGATCATAATATGGACTTTCATTAATTACTAATATTCTATTTCTAATTGGTATACAAGTATATTGTGTCATTTTAAGGTACTATTTCCACAGTTATTCATGAGGTATCAGTATGGCTGTTCATAGCTGTTCTATGTTAGTTTATCCATCTGTTTCATAAGTGTACTTTATCCAATGTTGATTACTTGGGGAACAAATTCTTTTTTATTCATTAGCTTTTAGGCATAACACATTATTCATTTTAAATGAGTAACTACATTTGTTCATGATTTGCCCTTCCAGCTACTGGGTTACTAAGGATCATTATTATAAAGTGTTACTGGAAATTTTTAAATATGATACTAATTTTGGAAGAAGAATTTTGCACTATATTACCAAAATCTTTACCATTATTTGACAGTACTTATTTCACAGGTCATTACACCTTATTCCATCTTATATCTTTGATAGTTCTTGATGTGTCATGCTTTGTTAATTGTGTATATATAATTTTATACCTTTGCTGTAATTAATGTTGTTAGAGAACTTATACTGTAACTAGCCAGGCATCATGACAACCACAGCCACTGTAAGCCATATCACTCAGGTTATGGAGGTTTTGTTGTTGTTCTTTAAGTGCTACTCTCCTCTCCCACCTCTTGTGTTGCATTATAAAGCAATGTAGTCATTGACCCTGCTCCCTGTTGACTTAGAGACTTTGTTCATCAAAAGGGGAAAACTCACTCATAAAGGTGTGTGAAGAGCATGTGACCACTCCAGAGCTTGCCATGCTGTTTTGCTGTATTGTGCTTTCAAAAAGAGGAACAAGTACTCTCAAGTTTCATACCAGTCTGAATGTATGGTATATAAACTGTTTGGATAATTAGTGTTTTGTCAACTTCTCACACTCAATGATGGAAAAGCCATCAATTTCCATCAGAAGGATTCTTATTGCCTCTCTTTAGGGAATGATATCTGCATGTCCCACTGACTACTGAGGAGAAGGAGAACAGTGTAGCAGTAAGGATCTAAAAGATACTACTAATCAAACTGTCTGTTATTTTTTCACCAGAATCTGATACCAGTTAGTTCCAGCCTCTTTCTAAAGAGTTACTTATCACATATACAATTTAGTTTCTCCTCCTGAATACTTCAGTTGACAAAGTGGTGCTTAATTAGGGATAGTAATGAAGCGTTTAGGTAGCTCTTTATTTAAGAGCAGAATTGCAGAGAAAGTATATAAACAAACAATTTATTTTAGCTTTACAAGTGATCACATCACAAATTTTGTAAGATTTTAGAATTGGAAAGTCATAGAATTTGTCCTATAAAAAATAAAAGTCATGCATCAAAAGTATAATTTATAGCTTGCAGGCTTGCTTTAACCATTGTTGTGTCCAACTGGAATTTCAAAAGGTAATAAACACCAGTCATGTCTCGCCTATTGTAAAACAGTTACTAACCGGGGAGGAAGAAGGCTAACATGTGCTACCTCAGATACACACGAAGCCAGCCAATCACATCTTTTCGAACTGCTGCTCATGCTGTGTCACAGTGTGCTTTGGAGGAAAGAACTATCTTTCCTTTTCCGCATGCATATGTATGAGCCACCAGACACCCATGATTGGCTAGCGTGTCTGTGATTGACAGGGGAAGAGTATGCCACTACTCCCACCCAGAGAACATGGCCAATTTGCTCTCTTGGTCTCCTGGCCATTGATGACTGTGGCATTAGTTCAAACTTGCAAACTCCAGATGATACGGCAAACGCTTTTCTGTTGCGCCATTCAGGAGCCCTAATGTAGAATTCTTTAGTGAAGTCAGACAGCGTTGTAAATGTAATGTGTTACCTTCTGCTCCTCCAGAATTTGAATTTGCTTAAATTTTTGTACCTGGCATTTCTCTCATATTACGTGTTGCTGCCCACTTGGTGACTCCACATGGAAAGATGAATCTGACTTGGTTAGTTGATAGAAGTAATGGCTATCAGTATCAGGCATCAAAATCAGCCAACTGGCCACAGTGCTATGAATAAGTTACTCAAGGAATAAAACCTAGTTAATTTTGTGCTTGAAAGAAACTATAGCCTTGCGAATGTACCTTTCCCAGGAGTCATTACAGTGGTTGTTGATCATTGTTAACCTGGTTCAGAAAGACTCATTTCATATTGGACCTCTTGAACACAGTGATTTCTCAACATCAAATGACAACCCAAGCCCAAGCTTCCATAAACCACTGAGGCTTTTAGACTACTATGGATTTGCTTTAATTGGCTAATGTAGACTATGATTTTTTGTTGTTGTTGTTTACATGTGAACCAGTGTTACACAATCATGAACGTTCACTAATAGTGGAGATTTAGGAATCTAGTTGCATTTGATAGACACAAATTGAAAAAAATCAAAGACACCAACCACAAAACAAAGATGGTGAAGATATACTATTAGCATTGGGTGTTGTTAAGATTGGTCAAACTGGTGAAGGACCCTGTTTCCATGTAGGTAAATCATATAGACCATATGCTAAGGATCTCCCTCCCCTCCAAAATTTTATTGTTTGACTGGCTGAAATGAATATTCAATTCATTGAAATGGACAGCATGAAAGAACTGAAGTTCCATCAGTACTGCAGTTGACTTACCTGGAAAAAGTGGAATTAAAGAGGAAAGAGACCAAAAATCACTCTAATTTGAGACAAATTGCTCCGTATTCATCTGCAACCCCATCTACATAAAACTGCTCCAAGGCCATTCATTTTGATCTGTAATGCATGTTTATATTATGCTGGGTGTCCTAGAGTGCAGTGTTTTGAAGCGTTTCCTTTATGACCAGTGCTGAATAGGGACTTGTATGGTTTGTTTTACTTGGCAGTGAGAAAAAAAATTGGGAATAGCTTGGTCCTCGAGTGTGAGTGTCTGTCTGTTCATGCAAGCATCTCCACCTTTTATTAATGTAGGACACATTTACAAGTGCAGCAATATGTGCTATTCAGCTGATTCAAAAGACCATCAAGCGGTGTTGAAGCAAAGGAAGGCCAAACCACATTCATTTAGTTGCTGCTCTGACTACCTGCTGTTCAGATTTCTACATAATATAGGATTAATCCTTTTCAACATTATGTGTGTGTGTGTGTGTGTCTGTGTGTTTGTGTAGTGTAAAATCTGAACAGCTTCTCTCTTCTTTCATTTCGTCTTCCATTTTTTGTGAAATTCTAACCCACCATTCTCACACTTTGTTTTAAACTTAGCAAAGTGCTCTTTCCCTTGCACTCTTGATGAGCTTAATCAGTCTTAACGGAGACTCTCATATTTAGTCAGATGTCTTAATGAGGAAACTGTGTGAACCTCTATGAGAGAGAGAGAGAGAGAGAGAGAGAGATGTGTGCAATCACTGAAATTCTGCTCTGGTCTCCCAAGTTCCCTAAAGGTAAGGCCACAACTTCTCTTTAATGAAAATCGAGTGAATTAAATTGTGCCAGTCCTGATCTGTAGATAATCGGCAAAATGCTTTTCCTGTTGGGAGTGCAGCAGTCTGGGCAACCAGAAATCACATTTTGTCTTCTTGTGAAGTGTAAAATTCCTCTGCACTAATCTATGTACATACCATGGTTTTTACTTAAATATCAAGCATGCATTTGTGTCTATTAAGTAAAGTTCTACTGCTTCTGACTGATTTTCTCTCTACATAGTTTCACACTTGAATTCGAGTCACACTTGTATATCTCCCAAAAACCCAATTTTCTTGAGTTATGAATTTGTTGAGCTGTCCAAACCCCCTGATGTGCCATTATGTCTTGATTTCATGAGATGGGGGAAAAAAAAAGCCAAATTCCATTTATCTACCTAAATGGCCATTATCTGAGTTTAGCACTTGTCCAGAGGTCAGATCAGGCTCAGTGGGGAATTAAACATGGTAATGTGGGCGATGGCTCTGGAAGGGCAATGCGGTCAATCAAAGGCTACCTTACATCTCTCAGTGCCGACATTGGGTGTTCCTCTCCATAATACCCTGATTTGACTTTGATGTGCCAATTTGTGCCTGATGAATAATTGTCTGGTTTGCTGATAACTTGTGGGAGTCAAGAGCATTCTGGTGGCACTCAATGCAAATGGGATTTTTGGGTTAGGCGAATCATGACAGTGTCCTCCATATATCTGCCATGTGATTCTGTGGATAAACTTACCAATTAGAGCTGTTTGAAGAAGCCATTTTTGATTAGTGCAATCAGTAAACAGCATAGCCTCTCCATGATTGTCCTTGTGATTAGATGAGTTGTCACTTGAGAAGTTGCTGGAGATTTTAATTTATGGCCTTATAGTCCTGAAAAGTACAGTAATTACCGTATGCGTATTCTGCAGCTCCGATTAGCTGCAAAAAAAAAAAGAAAGAAGAGGAAGAGGAAGAAGAAGAGGAAAGAGACTTGAGGAAGGCTGTAAGACTTAAAAAAAAAATTCTGCATGCGGTAGAGATGAAGAAAAGAAAATATTGATGTTAATGTTCTTTTTTCACTTGTAATTTAAGATATAACACAGCCAATGTGGCCTTTGTGTTAATTAAAGATGTACATCGAATGTACCTGAGATATACATAATTCTGTAAATTAAGTAGATTTAATTCACAAAGTGGAATAGCCATTCCATGAGAAATGTGTGAAAAAGAAAGAAAAAAACTAGCTTATGGAACCTAATCCCGAAATAATACCATGTTTGTTACCAAAAGACTGGGATTCACTTAAAATTCAGTGTAGCAATGCAGGATGTTTTCTTCAAATATAATTTTTATGCTAATTCTCAAGTAAAATCACTAAAGATGAGAACAACCAGAATGGTAAGCAATAATGATACATCATTTGTTCAGGTAAAATGATTGATTTTTGCTAGGGATTTCCAATCAGTGAGTATCCAACACCTACTTCTGATTGATTCTAATCAATACTGTTAGGGACTCTGCATCTTGTGAAAGTAAGGGAGAGTGAGCAAGAGCACAGATCCAGGATTAGGCCTGGCTGATTAGGGCAGCTTTAATGTGCTGTTGTTATTATGTTGCTGTCTAAAGAATGCTAATTAACCATGAAGTGTGGCTGGACTGAGGACTTTTGGGAAAACATGAGGAACTGGCTGCAATGCATCTTGTCCCTGTTTCCCTGTATCTTCATCTAACCCTACAAAAGGTTCCAGGAGGGATGTCATGAAGAGGGAACTAAAACTGAGTTAACTTTCTCTTTCAGTGTGTCAGTAACCCCCTGTGGGGCAGGATGAATGTGTCCTTTCTCTCTTTCGCCAGAACTAACCTCTGTGACCAGCTGCTTAAATCAGGCCAAACAAACACTCCAGCGTCTGCTGTGACCAAGAGGCCAGCCAGCTGTAACACACCTTTGTCCCATGTGCTTCCTAGCCTAATTGGTTACATTTGCATAATGTACATGCATCATATTAAGCAGGTTATGTGTAATGCTTCAGGGAACAGGCATAAAAAATTATATGGTGGATCAAGTGCACAGACATGAGATTCAGGCAAACATGAAAAGACAGACACCTACAACTGCGTATACATGATAGATGGACAGACGGAGGGACTGACAGATGGAAGAATACATAAACAGATACATAGATGTGAACTCAGAGTGTACCATAGATTGCACTGTCTCTTCAAGTCTATTGCACACATACTAGCTCTGAGTGTCTGACCCCCTGGTAACACAGGAGGGGAGCAGGACGTGGGATTTGGGGTGTAATCCTGTTTGTCTTCGGGGGAACATGGACTGCAGGCTATTGATTCTAAGCAACAGTCTAGAAATTTATTAAGATGAACAACAGGCATCTAATTGTAATGCCTTCCTTGGAGTACCATGTCCATTGATGAATGGTGAAGAGGAGACAGGTTGCCACAAGATGATAATTGGAAAGAAAGTGGGTGGTCTTTCTCTGCTCTTTGGGTTTGTGTAGTTTGTGTATTAGGTTTGCTCTGCCCAGTTTGTATACAGGGATAGCACAATGACAAACGCGCTGAAATGCTTAGGTTCATCTGCACTTAATGAAGCAAGTGTTTGTCACTTAATTTTTCAGTCTTAATTAGGCTGATTAAACTTATTAGAGGACTGATCCCTTGGGTAAATGTAAGGACATTACTGTGATATTAACAACGTATGTTAACCTGTTTATCCCTAGGCTAATATACATATGTTCACAAACTAAAGCGATATAATGAGCAGGGAAAAATTGAACATTTTATTTGCTATCCTCTCCATAAACCTTCATTATGGTAATATTTTTCATGCAGTTGTTATTCATTTCTGTAATGGCTTCTGTATGTCAGATTATAATTATTGGTGCTTGAATACACATGGCATTTTTAGCATTGTTTCCGCGAATGTTTATAATTGTGCATGTGTGCATATATGCATGTGTGTTTGCGCATGTGAAAGTGTGCATCTGTGAGCGTGTCCCAGCAAGCACCTAAGCGTGGACATATAATGGGTGCACATAATGAAGCAGAACCTGAACATATGCAACTTCATTCATTCCTCTCACATGTCTGAAGTGGTCACACACAAACAATCCATGCTTTTGGCCGGATCCATTTGAACCACCATCCAGCCTGGCTCCTATAAACAAACAAGGCCCAGCCTTGCAGCTGGCCATTGCCTTGGCAACATGGGATTGGGACGGAGCTGTGGACTAGTTAGAAAGTGTAGCATTGTGAAGGCATAGCAGAGACCTGAAATACTTGAGCACTTTACAATGCAGCCCATTCAAGACTGATTTCAATTTTGTGGAGTGAATACAACTTAGGCACTTGTGTCTCTTGAGAATGCTATTGTTATCTGGAGCATTTTGTCAAGGTGGACAAATGTTCCTGGTTGTTTTATTAAAATTGAATGCAAAGCCTGTGCATAGATATCAAAGGTAGATGGCTTATAAAATATTTCGCTCTTCATTGAAAACCAGTTTGAAAGAAACGGAATGGTTAATAACATTCTTTAACTCTGCTTATAGGAAGCCCAGGGTATAAATAAAACCAAACACTGTATTTAACCGGAAACGCGTATTTATTTTTGATATTTTCAGTGCATTCTTCTACTTTGCAGTGTGATTTGTTGCTTGCAAAATCGTTGGAAAAAAATAATGGATTTTCCTGTCATCACCCCATCTTTAAAACCCAGCAACAGCTACTATCTAACATTATATCTTCCTTTAGCCAGGTGTGCAGGTAGTGATGAATTGGTCAGGAATTTAGACCTACTTTTGGAAATGATTAAGGTTAGGCTATACTTTTGTGAAATCATCGGAACTGAAAAATAAGGTCATTAACTGGTTATTGACCTTATTTGTTAAAATAATGTTTTCACTCTGCAACAATTTAAATTTTGTCTGCATTTTCGATTATGTTCAGTGAAAATTTTCCTCACTATTTGTTTTTCATTTTTATTCCCTGTAACATTTCCAATCCCTGATTAACAGAATGATTAGCTAAAGCCAAAGGTCTGAGCTTCTGACAGTGTGTTCTTTGGAATAGTATGGTAAGAGAAGTGGATTCTTCATTCTTCTCAAAAAGTAGTCAAAACAGCAATGTTGTAACCAAAGTAGTAATATCTGGTACAGAGGAGTACAGTGTATACTCCCATGCTCCTATTTCATTAGAACATACATTGTGGATAATGTTTTTCTTGTATTTCCATTGTTTATTCATTAATGTACATTGTTCACATCATTTACAAGTGAGCAGAAAAAAGGAAAGAAGAGAAACAGGATGCTGCTCAAAAATGATGGCTGTAAACATGCATATATAGACCAAAAAAACCCACAAATGTGAGTTTTAAATGAATTATTTTTAACTAAAATGTAGCACTTCACAAAATATTCAAATATTCAAAGGCGGTCACCAAGCTACACATTCACTGTGCCTCTTCCATCTAGGTCCAATATGGTCCTTAATACAGACTATATTAGTTGCTTAAAGGTAAACAAATTTCTCTTAAGGGATGTTTGCTAAACGTAATGAGGCGTAAGTAATGGTGTACAGCCATAATTATAGCTAGCCAAAACCCAGCAGGTAGGGACAGACCAGCCATTGATTCTTGCTGCAGACCTCTTCAAGTACTAATCAGCTTCTTTGGTCTGGCAACTCAGGCCCTGCAAAGCCATTGTGGGCCTGTGTCACTCTAGGTCAGTAGTTATTAGTGGCGACTGAAAACAGTTTCTTTAACTACTTACGGGATGCCTGAATAAGATGCATGGGGAACTTGGAGGGGGGATTACAGGCTGGCCAGTGCAGTGCAGGCAAGCACTGAGAAGAATGTGACATGGTTTGGTAATAAGGGATGCTTCCCTTTCTCTCTCTCGCTCTCTCTCTCAGTACAGACTAAAGGGGTTTGAACTGCCTTCACAATATTGCAGAATTATACTGTTAGAGCTCTAGAAAAGTGTGATCTTGCTTGTGTGTGTGTGTATAGCTGTATGTGTGTCCTATAGTTCTCAGCAAAGGCATGCCTTCATTTACTTATTTTTATGGAAATCTATTAGAGTGAAGATTGCTTTCTGAGTCCTCTGACATTCTTCAAATGTTTTTCATTCTGTTGGAAGATGATTATTTGCTGGCTATTTCTGCCAGTTTTAAATAACTAGAATTAGGAAAGTTTGTGTTTTACGTGGCGTACAGTCTCATCTGATGGCTTCTCATAATCACATGAAAAATGACTTTACACACAATTTGCAGAAACACAGCCAATGGACCGACTGTGTCATACATTCCACATGGTTTAGCATAAAACTGCTTCATTCTGTACAGCTTGCTAAACCAATTTTGGCTGCACTGCTCATAAAGTCTGTTGCTGAGGTGGCAGTTTGGTACAATTACAATTGTCTTCCAAAAGGATTGGAAGAAAATAAGATGCAGTGGAGGGAGACGTTACCAGTAATCTATTGTGGTAAAAAAAAATGTTAACAACTTCAACAACAATTTAACAAATTAAGAACATTAAAAGATATTTAACGACTATAACTACAATTGTATAGTTCAAATATGACCTAGGCTGATCTAGGAAGCTCAGAATTCAAATATCTTTTAGCAATAAGTACTTTCATACCTTCTCAATTGGTGGTATCAGAAGTGGCTCTTATGTTGGGGATGTACAGCCTCTGGCCTGCCTCAGTGAGTTTGTGGGGGTGGGGAGCTTTATGCTCGCTCATTCTTGCTTAGAAAAAAAAAAATTCAAATTGTGACTCTAAAAGGACTCCAGTCAGTGATTTTGTATCAAATAATTGATAGGACAACAAAATAGCTCAGATGTATTTGATTGTAGTTTTAATAACACCTGCTAAGAAGTAATTCAATATTGTAGTATGCTTAATTCACTTCTGATAGAAAAAGGACATTCCAATTTGCAAAACATAATAAACAATTATGATAATGAAAAATCAATGCCCCTGTTTCTACCACTATCATCTTTTACCTTTTTATGAGAATGTAATATAGCTCCTTATATTTCAAGCTTCTGTGAAACCTATAGCATTCATTATCCGCAAACTCTATTTAATAGATGGATACAGTTTCTTTTCATTCTCTAGATCATCTTGTTGTTTTGCCTATAAAGAGTCTGGAGTCATTGTTCATATAATTTCGAAAATTATTTCATGAGCTCTGCATTTGTTCCCACAAAAACTGTAATGCTGACATCAGGCAGCCTACTCCAATTAGTGCTGGCCAGGTTGCTAGGTCACCATGGTCAATTGAAAGACACATCAATAGAACTTGAAAAGGTTTCTCTGCGATCAGACCTTCTGACATATTAAGTAGAATAATGGCAGGAAAAAATACAGACAAGGCCTCCAGCCTGGATTCAAATTACTCGCTGTTAAGAATTCGTTTGGATCCTGCAATTAGCAGCAAAGAATGGCGCTCCAAAAAATCTAGGGCAGAGTAGAAATGGAGAGTAGAAATACTCTCTTTGAACCTTTATATTTGTATTTTCCAAGTGTTGAATAAATGGTTAAAAAAAAGCTTGCAATTATGTAGTAGGCCTCTACACTGTGTGATAGTAAAACTGTGGTATGTAGTTTTTACACCTCTTCTGTAAGGTGTCTAAGCACCTCTGCAGGTTGTAAACATCATAGTGATTGTTAGGACCAGGACCAGAGAATTCAGTCTTCAGCCAGTACTGTGAAGCCAGAATGCACCATCCATTGTACTACTGAAATTAATAGAATATAATTAATGTTTATCATATATAATATTTATTTATATAGAATATAGGTAACAATTTAAAGACTGTATTACATAGTTGCAAATTCAGCAATAATTACAACAGAAGTAAAACTTTTTTTTTATTTTACTGTTATTATTATTTGTCAAAGATAATATTTCCCATTAGCAATCACAATAGTGTGATTTGTAAAACAATAATGACAAATGCTATGAAAGTGGGCTGGAGAAATCAATGGTTTGGTACAAATATCACAACAGTGGTGTTATATGTTGATGTTGCAAAGTTTGTCACTGTTTAGATGATTTTGAGAGTCCTTATAACATGCCACTAAAGATTCAGAATAATGAGGCCAAAACAAGGTCATAATCTGTCATTTAAATCCAGCCACTGTCCTCAGCACCATATTATTTGGATGCAATTTGCACATGCATTCAATCTTCCAAAGCCCACTTAAAGCAATATCATAATCAGGTGGCAACAGGTTAAAGCATGCTTTTCAAATATGTTGGACAACAGAACCATTATCACACAGCAGCCATCTAACACTGCCCATATAACCTTTACTAACCTCTTACTGATAATGACCACATAACCTTGTGACAGCAATAGTTTTCTATCAGGAGAAAGATAGATGTCCTGTAACAATTTCCTAAATGGGAGATAATCATTCTCAAAACGCATTCTCAATAATAACTGAGCTTCAATGAAGACGTCTCTTCATAATACACCTTAAAAGTTGTTAGCTTTCTCTGCAGCATTCATTGGAGCTTTTTCTTTTTTATCACTCTGGCAAGTGGCTTCAGAAAACTAGAGCCTTCTAGGATCTATTAACTGGTTAAAATCAACCAACTATCCATCCAAACAAACAAACAAACAAAACCCCAATAATAATAATAATAATAATAATAATAATAATAATAATAATAATAATAATTTTGTAATTAATGGGAATATGACATGAGTTCTCTAATAACATGATTTAGAATTAGGTTCCATTATAATTTATAACAAATAAGAAAAGGTTTACGAGCCTCGATAGCCTAGCTGCACATTGTGTAGAACATTACAATACAGTAAAAATGATCTGGGCTGAATAAACACTTGAACTGCTGAAATTAACACCTACAATGCTTATTTAAAAAATCCAGCTGGACAGGAACACTGGTATTATAAATGAATGCCTGTCTTTTTAATAGTGTAGGCCCTTCGACCGAGGATACTCTCCTCTACTATTCATTCACAATAACTGTTCACTAGTTATAGTAGTGATCATGCTAGTTCAATAGTCTAAATGAAAGGCATTTTGCTATTGATTCAAGCCTTTATAGCAATGCCTGCCTGCAAACAGGCGTCTATATTAATTCCTCAGTAATTTAATTTAGCTCCTGTTTCGCTCTAAAAAGTAATTTTACCGTCAGAGAGAACACCTAATGAAAGCAGGGGAGCTGAGATAGTGAGAGAAAACAGATAAATACACTCAGCAAACTAGTTTTTTTCCACATAGCTCTATAACATCACACTTAAAAAAATCACTAAACAGCTAAATATCCTGTCTTCTTTTTTTGTGTGTGTGTTAGAGGAAAAGAAAAAAATGACTGTAGTACGCTTTTATTAATAACAAAAATTAAATAAGCCTAGATAATATTACCATATTCTGGACAGTGTCCATGTTAGGCAGAAAGCAGTGTAAAATGATTGTGCCGATTGTGCTCCCTGGCAATACATATCCGTGTAGCTTTTTAGAAAATGATATTATATAGACAATAATATCGCATTGTGAAATAAAAGGGATATATTTAAAGTTATTTCAGCAGCCTAAGCAGTAGCAGTACTCGTACTGGTAATAGAAATAGTATTGACTCGTATCGTATTTAAAAAGGAAGAAGGAAAAATGAAATTGCATGACGTATAAATGTATAAATAACCGTTCTTAAATTGTATTTTTTTACAGGTGAGTTGTAATCATTTTAATCTGATTTCTGAAAACAGCTTAATTCGCAACTGCTTTGTAAAAAACGATATGTACATTTATATAATGTTTAGTCGTGTTTAAAAATGTAAATGCTTAGAAAGTATATTGCAGCCTAGCTCATAACATATGATATTCATTTTAATGATTTGCTTCAGTTCACTTTTCCATCTCTCGAGCTCACTTTGCGTTAACACGGGCCTAATGCAAACTCACTCCAAATTAATTCCCGGAGAATGACTGGTACTTCAATCGATTTATTGTCAACGTTCAATTGGTTTGAAACATATACAGCAGCCATAGTGTATGTGTTTGTCTTAACTTACAAAAAAGGAAATAAAATAAACAACCAAAAAAATTATCATTTATATTACAGGTAAACAGAAAATGAAGTGTTAGCCAAATATACAGTCCCTACTTTTCATTAATCTAAAAGGATACATTAGCTTACAATATTCATATCAGAATAAATTCAGGTGTTCAGCACGGGAGCTTGGCTGTAAGATCAGGTCACTCGGGGATCTTCTGTGGATCAAAAGTTTGTACCTGAAGCCCTAGCATCCCGTTTTCTGCTTGTATAGCACTGCTGAGAGCGGCGACCTTGTTCAACAACGGGTACCCTTCTACTAGCATAATAAAGGGGAGTCCAAAACACACAGAATAAGGCTAGAAATGACATCTTGTCCTTCACTGGTGGAAGTGTTTAATGTAGAAAAAAATCATGCCTTGGATAAAAGAAAAGGTGGCTTGACCCCAAAGCCTTGTTTTATCCGTACACCCTCCACATTCTCACACCCGATGTCTACTTTTGGCCTCGTTTTCACTTCAGAGTTAGAGTTTGTATATAAAAAAAAAAGTTGAAAATGATGAATCAGTCCTACCACGTCCTGCCATAAAGCAGGTTTGATGTGACCATGTTGCTAGTGTAATCTACAGACGTGTCTATCTGTCCCATGGTGTTTAGTGAGGAGTGGAGGGATGGAGGACTGGGTGACATTTCCTCTAGGTCTTGGGCCTGTACCAGGGCTCCCACCTGCTGACTCTGGTGTGGATTTATAGAGTTACTCGTGGCAGGAAGCACGACCCCAGAGCTGTTTTGCTGTTGCTGATGTTGTTGCTGCTGCTGCATTTGCTGTTGGCTGGGTGTCGGAGTGTTGGAGCCGTTCTGGCACGGCTTGCCATCCTTGACCAGCACGGGTACAGCCACCCGCCTGGGCGACTGCTGCTGCTGGCACAGGTTGCTCTCCTGCTGCAGCTGCTGCGCCGCCTTGTCCTTGGCCTGCCGCTTCATCTTGTAGCGGTGGTTCTGAAACCAAATCTTCACTTGAGTGGGGGTCAGGTGGATCATACTGGCCAGGTGCTCCCGTTCGGGTGCTGATAGGTACTTCTGCTGCTTAAACCTTCGCTCGAGCTCGTAGACTTGGGCTTGAGAGAAGAGGACACGTCGCTTCCGCCTGGGCGCCGCGTGCAGCGGGGTCATGGCTTTGGAAGCGTCCGCCATGCCGCTCAGCGTTCCCATTCCGCTCATGTTCATACCTGTGGAAGGTCCCATGAATCTAGAAACTTAAAAATATACATACACACGTACGGCCGTTCAGTCACCACTGTTACCAGGATAAGTGTCATTTTAAATACTGTCGCATATTGCTATACAATAATATTATAAATGCAATATAAATAAAGAGTAAATAAACAAGTGGACATTTATAGTTAATAATAAACCTAATGTATTCAATTAATGACATATTGTGTAATATCTCTATGTATATTATGTATATATGTATAATAGCTATGTACCACAACAGAAAACTAAATTACAGTAGTGCGTAAAACTCATCCATAGTCTAAACACGCTACATTAGTCAACTTGTACATGGTTCAAAATATAATATTTAATTTTAGTCTAATAACCCTCAAGCCAAAAAAAAAAAAAAACACTTTAACACAATGCTACTTACTTGTTGAATATCTTGGGTCGGGGTTGGCGCCGTACCACCCCGTTGCCGCCGCACTGCTCCTCATAGTTTCTTGGTAAGAGGGCAGATCGCCCATGTTGGCAATGCTTCCGTTGCAGTAGCCGCTCATAGCGCTGTGGGAGAACTGGGAGACGGTGTGGGGCATGTGGTAGGTACTGGCCACCGTGGCGTTGTGGCCCATCGAGTGTTGCTGCATGCCCGTCTGGGACACCTGAGGTTGCCGGTAGGCTCCCAACGGAGACGCCAGGTTCCCAGAGCCCTCCATGCCACTAAACTTCTTGTAGGTCTCTTCTATGGGGCTGAGAATGTCTGTCACTGAGAAAGGTGTCGTGTGCTTTGGGCTCAGCGACATGGTTCAGAAAAGCGAGGCGGGGATGCGCGTGGTGGAGCCGCTCGGCCGCGTCGTTCTCGCGCGCGTCGACGTAAGAGAGCGCTCGCAGTAGTTGCCTGAGATCCGATTGATCGCCTTCGAGGAGGAGGCGAGCCCTGGCCACTCTCATCTTGGGTTTATTGTAGCCAGGCGCCAGGTTTACGACAAACACGAGGGGCGGAGCGATGGCCCGCACCAGCAAACAATAGTCATTGACATCTCGGCTAGATAATTGAAGGAAAAAAAATCTTTTTAGTTTCATATTAAGTTAAGCCTCCTGCGTTGGTTACAATGTCTCCCCTTCCCACAATTCCCATTTTTTTGGTCATACAGTAGCAGTATCATCATTTAAACGAGTGTTCCCTTCTCTGAGCCTCTGTTTTCATTCCACCGAGCGGATCAGCACCACTTTTTTTCCGACGCTCTGTTGCTCGGCGTCAATAGGGAATTCCATACTTTTCCCCCAAGTTTGAGAGCACTTTGACGAGACATAAGCGCCACCGAGCACTAGCAAAGAGGCACAATGAAGGCCTCTCCATTGTATGACCTAATTTATGCGCCTTGAGCATCATTTTGCACCACCAGAGAGGGGCTCTTCCAAATTAGCTCAAGGTAAAAAAAAAAAAAAATTCTGACCACAAAAAGTGACACTGGAAATCATATGTAAGAGTACTTTCTGTATACACATTAGCCAAGCACACTGAACACTGACTTTTGATTGTTTCTAGGTTTATGAAGTTTATCACTCTTGCAACTGTGTCATTGCAATCGGATATGATGCTGTATTCTTCATTGCAATATATGGCATGCTTTAGGAAACTGTATTTCTTTGTTCAGTGTCTTTAGCTGGTAAGTGTAATAACTGTAGTGTTTTATTTATGTTGTCTATATAGTCGAAATCAAACAAAAAACTGTCCAGAACAGTTTGCGCTAGTCTCTTTGTCTATGTTAATTGCACTATCTTAATCTAATTTAAGTGCTGTTAATTGAATCAGTCTATTCTGCAGGTGAATTTATATAATACAATATATATATATATATATATATATATATATATATATATATATATATATATATATATATATATATATATATATATATAAGTAAAAATACACTGGGTGTTTTATAGGGATCGGAAGAAGTTTAAATTCATACACAACCAGCCTTTTAACCAAAATGCTAATGTTCCTGAAAGACAACATCAATGAAAATAGTTTGTTTTAACCAAAGAATTACATCTGATTTATTTTTTTAGTTGCTATTTTAGAAGAAGAGATTTAAATATATAACAAGGCAAAGATTTAAACAGGCAGGTAATACATGCACAATAGATTTATGGTTAAAGATCAGATGCGCATTTTGAGTTTGAATATTAAGACTGGAGATACAGAGACCTGAGCACTGCACTGCGCGCACCACACGGACGCATGGTTATTGGTAAAAGCTCCAATTTTTGACACACACTGTCTAAAAAAACCTAGAAAAAAAAACAAAGTTTAGTCCTAACATATAGTTCCACTCTAAAATCAGTATTTCCTACTCATATATTTGACTTGTGAGCCTTTAAGCACCTAGGACTCACAGTATCTCAGCTTTCACACACAGTAAAAAAAACGGTATTTGGCGAATATCCGATGCGTTTTGTTAGGTGGTAATTTAAGACACCATCTAGCCTTGTTAGACTACATTGATGTTGCGTAGTCGCTCGCAGAAACTTGGCTGGCATGTGTGTGCCTCCGCCATTAGGTAAATGAGGCCGGCCACTCAACCTTGTGCAATATTAAGACAGAGAGCGCGACCGCGGGCCAAGCGCGCGCCTCACTGCAGCTCACCACATACACGACTCTGGTGACCGACCAGGATTTCGACTCTGCTTAAGAAAAAAGTTCTTACTTCATTCAGGACCAGATCGCCCGAATAAAGACATGCAGAAAGGACTGGAATGTAGAGGACCACGTTATCGGAGGTATTCAAATGAATTGGTTTGTCATGTTGTCCCTGTTCTTCAATAGCCTATACAGATATTTCTTAGGAGAGAAATGAACGGTAACTAACCTGTAGGAAATAAAGTGTTTTGTATTCAAGCACAGGTTTCTTGATGGCTCATGGATTCCTCTGTATGACCTTGCCTATGTGTGGGTGTATGTGTGTGTGGGGGTGTGTGCGAGCGTGCTAGCATGTATGCGTGAAGATAGTTGCAGTGGAAACAGAAGAGAAAGCGACATCTATTCCTCTTTAGCTAAAGACAGTAACCTGACGCAGGAAAATCGATTAATGTGCGCGGAACTTGGATTTGGTGTTGTGAGATGTGTGGATTAGGGTTTGGTGAATATTAAGACTGGACTGTCCTGGGTGGCAGCATTATGTGATTATAAATGCACATGATAGGCCTGTTTCTTTACTTAAAGCTTATTAAAGTGGAACTCGATCACCACATGTAGTCACATTTAAGTTATGTATGTAGTCATAATTCAGTGCCTTTATTTGGCAGGGCTAAAGGACTGGGTAAAACCACTAAGGTTGACTTTATCTGGTTTTAAGGTAGTAAATAGACATGTTTACTATGGAGGCGCTAAAAAAAGATATCCGTGGATTTCCTGAGAGCTGTTTTGCTTGACCTTGAGGTGGTTATCAAGCTAGTGCATGATCACTTCCAGCTCCTTTCCCTTCCATAACTCACTAAGGCGGCAGAAATGTTAAGCGCCATTGGCCAGTCAATAAAATAAAAGTTGTTGGTGTCGTATTCATCAAATATGCTCTTTTGATCCGAGATGCACTTAGTCTTTGATAGCTGATGTCTGCAAGATCACGACGTAATGCATTCACATTTTTTAAAAAGTCCCATTTTAAGGAAAGTCAGCAGAGGGAAAGGGCGAAATCGCGTGTCCTGTGGAGTGGCTGATGTGGCTTTAACAGGCGGATGAAGCACTGAGGGGTACCTGAGGGCCAAGAGAGCGCCGAGTAAGAGCGCAGCTCCCCAGCCATCTCTCACCCAGTCAGCGGCGGAACAAAGTGGCCGGAGTGAGGGGAACGGCTTAGTGACAGCGCAGCAGCCTCAACCACCACACTATAGAGTGCAAACATCAGTGAGCAAACGGGAGGCATAGAACAGTGCGATTGGGTATGCTGTGTTATGACTATTACATTATGGAGAGAATGTGCGTAAAATTAAACTTTTAAAGAGCTTGATCTCTCCAAGGCGCATCACGGGTCGCTTAATAGAGCGTAAGCCATGACTCGAACAGCGATGATTAATTCTCCCTCCTCGCTTAAGCAGAACACCCACGACATACAATAACTTTTCAAGACGTACTTCTTCGATTTTAATTACACAACTGTGTACTGAACCACTAAGGCGCACGTTCAAGGGGTAGCATGCAATTTGTGCCAAGCGCAACGAGGATGCGGAACCAAAGATCCACGGCCAACACACGGGCTCTTTGTTCTGTTAATTTAGAGGACAATTTACATAAATTAAGATCATCATATCAAATCTGTTACCTTTGTAATTGCAAGAAAGCTGTAGGACGCCAGGTCCCGTTGGGTGGAAGGCTAAAGTTGCCTACTTGGGGGGGAAACGCATTTATCTTATTAAGCGCTTTAATGTAAATAGCTCGAGGAACATTTGCTCATAGATCAAGTTAAATGGTGCAATGTAGCTGAAAGCGTTGGAGATATTGATGTTTAAGGTAGCCACTGTATTGATTTAAAAAAAAAAAACAGTAAACACATCATCATTATTATATAATCCATGTGGAGCGTTATATATATATTGCTCATAAATGCATATTATTTAATAATAATAATACCATACATTTACGCTAAATGTTAATAGGCGTACCATACCTGGTAAATCATACTATAAAAAAGACATTTCAAACACAAAACACTCGCGTTCACATCAGAATATAGATACATTTAGTTTTGAAATCGTTCAGAAATCTAACTATCAGTCTTTAATGGTTTAATAAACATCTCAGTGGTAAAATATTATAATAGGCTACATTTGGATTTGTGAAGGTTAATTTTGTTCTTAATTTTTTTTATGTTAGCCTAATTCTTATATGCAAAGCGACAAATAAGCTAACTTTATTTGTATAAATAATACAAAAAAAAAAAACAGATCTATTTTGAAAGCAGCTGTTTTACTTAGCCTATATATTTTTCTCTTTTTAGCGCAATGAATGCGTTAGCGACCATTGCCCTTATACTAACACCACTCCTAAAATTAAGCACAGAATGATCTATTATAGCTAAAGAGCATTTATATCTAGATGCACATTCTTTTTTTATGTGCATTTACCTTGACGTCTAATATTTTATCCATTTTACAGTGAATTAGAGTGTAATGTGTGAGATTACATGCTTACAGATCTGTACTGCTCAGTGCCATTACTGTTTAATGACAATCGCACGAGCTGCTCTTATTTTCCTCCAGCTGTTATTTCTTATCGCACATCTGGTTTACTTCATGTTTATAACCCAGGTTTTAATACAAGCCCAGTGCTATTTTTAGAAGGTATTTCTAAATGTCTGCGACACCTTGCAAATAAATTCATCTGAAGAGACTCTCTGGCATTTAAGATTTTTCCCCCCTTTTTTAAAATTTAAAATTCTTTCTTTTAACTGGCTTGTCCTCAGAGAAGATTTTATATGAAACAGTGTTCACGTATTATTTGTGACCCATTTTGGGCCAGAGCCTGCAGGTGCTTGTCGCAGCTCCTTAAGCGCTACATACCCGCTGTGAAGAAGGTTAAAGGTCCTCCCAAGAGCACTAAGTATCTGACAGGCCTCTCCAAAACCGTATTCTTCAGCCCAAGTTTTCATTCACATGCAATTAATGGAGCTCGATAGACGAAATGATGCTAATAGGTAGCAAAAAACACAGTGATCTAGAGGCAGGAGCATCTAAAGCAGCGTCTAGTTTTTATCCGTTTTTGTATACCTTAATGCATGAGAGCTTTTCGTGAAATTGTCATGCATACGGAATCTGAGAAATGATTTTGTGTTTGTTTGCTTATTGCGATGAGGAAAGCGTATTTACCATGCTGGCGAATTTGAGAGGAATTTGTCTGAGCTTTTACTCGGATGCTGTGCATGTATGTGAGTACTTAAAACTTAGTGATTTCCAGCTTATAAAACACAAACAGGAAAAGAAAAAAAAAACAGCAAAAAGATACAGCCGCGTTAACTATGCTATATTATATTATCTAATAATATCTGATATTATTACCATCATAACACAGCTATATCTTAGTGTGTATGACTTATTAAATTTAGGTCTATATGTTAATTGTGAGAGTCATTCGGAGTTTTAACTATGAAACTATATCTAGCAACATATCTGGAAACTTTTGGGGGTAGAAGCTAACTGATTATTATCTAAAGGATAACATATTTCTGTAATCCGGTTCAGTAAAAGCGGCGAGACAAGGTTATTATTATTATTATTATTATTATTATTATTATTATTATTATTATAGTGTCATAAATAAGTCCACCTTGTGTTCAAAGTTAAGAAAATTGAATTAGACATGATAAGACCATGTACAAAAGTCTCCACTGAAATAATGTAAACTCAGAGGGTGTAAATAATCAGATGATTATTATTATTTATTCTCATTCTCTGAAAGAAGACTGTTTAAGAAAGGAGAAGGTAAAAAACTTTAGTTACAGGAGATACAGGAGATTCTCCTACGTCCTTACACAATTACAAATTCCCCAAGACTAATATTGATTCACAAAGTTAATTACCTTGTTAATAATTCCCTTACAGGATATCTGCTATAGTTTAATATCTGACTAGTGCACAGAGTAACACAGTTTTTCTTTCTTGCTTGCTTTCTTGCTTGCTATTCTGATCACTATCACTTCTAGCTCTGTTTGGGGGAAGATAACTGTGCAAAATGTAGGAGTTTATCACAATCATTTAGGAACATTTGAGTATTATTGTCCTACACTCACCATTTTGTATTCATATAAAAAAAAATTGCACCATATTTATCCTGCCTTAACTATTCAGTTAACCACATAGAAGGTAGGACAACTTATAAAATATTATATATTATATATTATAAAGTCAGAAAGAAAGGGTTGAATGTGATATTATAATTCCAGGATATGTGTTGGAGGCTTCATATAAAATAATGTGCCTTTTTGATTTATATCCAGAGAATGTTATTTGGACAAAAATAGTTTCTGAGCTTATCGTGACTGATGAAGAATCCTTTGTCTGATTCACTCAGGATCATTTAGGATCAGCAAGTTTAACGTTTTGAGCAACCAAGTAAGCAAATCATCAGCTACTGTGACTAGCCTGCTGCCTCTGCTGGACATTTTGCCCAACAGGATAATTAGCTCCCCTCTTTGTTACAGTCTTAATCCAAATACTTCAGGAACCAAAGAAAATGCCAGGGTCAGGATTTGATTTACATTTGCATTAAAATTAGGGCCAAAAAGCAATCACAGTGTAATTTCCAGGGCATAAAATATTGGGAATGTATGTTTGTTTGTATGTTTTGTATGTTTGTTTATAACAGATTTTTTTCTCTTAGGTATTTTAACCTTATAATAACCTAAACATTGAGAATGACTATGTTGTCATTCAGTGCTAAGTAAAAATTTAATATTCCATATATGCTTTAAATTAAATTTACATTCTGCCTGCAACTTTGAGCATATTTAACATTTTGCATCATATAATACACAAGAGATAAAGTCCTACAAGATATGGGCTATCTTACATAATATCCAAAATATACAAAAATGATACAATCAATTTAACATCAATTTCCTATTTATGTCAGTGTTAAAGATGTATAAAAATATACACACTGTTTTCCTAAATCATGATCCTAACAATAACACCAGAAATGGTTATCCAAAAACTGACTCTATATAATTCTCTGTATAAGATTTTTCTATAACTGCACCAGAGCCTTGAACGTTGAGAAAGAATATGACTATGTGCACTTGTGTTGTCCTATTAAAGAGAATACAGGGGATGAAAGAGCAATATAACCTAAGCAATTTGACAAATTGTTAATATTCTAGCCATACATTTTGCACCCCCTCTCTCTTCAGTGCTTTATAGACAAATTCATTCCTTTTGGCTTCTTTTACATTTAAAGCAGGTTCTTCTTAATGACAGACAACCTTCAGGAGAAATGAGCTCAACAAATAGATCTGATTACCTGATTAATGCAAATTCTATGGCTCTTCTGTTTTAGTTAAATATGAGCTCTGAAATAAATGGATAAGAATGGACAACAAAAGGAAGCTGCTTAATGTTTCTTCTGTATACTGTGAATAACTGCTGCAGAATTACCACATCTGCCCCAGCATTGCAGCTAAAAAGTACAGTGACCTTACATAATGTTAGTGGTTGCAATCATAGTGTTATTGTTTAAAATGCTGGTTGCATTCCCAAAATTAATGCATAAATATTATTTGTTCAATAATAGCTATAAGGTGTGATTCAAAGATAGATAGATAAATAGATAAACAAATAAATACTTGCTATATAAAAGAAGGTAATAAGGTTTCACCGACTGGGAATATAAAGCGGAGAAGTCTGTGTGAAACTGCATATGCCAGCATGTGGACTAAAGATCAGATGTAAGACATCTCAATCACAATGGCTGCTATTATTAATTATGCTGTCCTTTAGAATATCTTTCGGTACAATTGAAATTTAATTTTCAATCAGTCCAGAAAATGAGGTGAAAAAATGTGCTTGCAGCACTGCATAAGTAGCAGTAATAGTAGTAGCAGTAGAGTAAACAGTAGAAGCTGTAACAGTAAAAGAAGCTGCAATAGTAATTGTATCAATTCCCCAAACACTAAGTGATGTAGAAGTAAAATTAATAGTTGTGGTTGCAGTAATTAAAGGCAGTTGTGGTGCTTATCATATTAATAATAGACCAATATTACATGCACCACAAATACTAGGTAATACAAGCAAGTCATGGATTATGCTGTCAGCGCCTTAAACTCCCAGGGCTCGTCAATAGACTCACATTCCTCACTCTCAGAATTACATCTTTTCCCAAAGTTTCACTGAAGTTACTAAAGAATTCTTAGAACCTACTGAATAATGTTTTAACGTATAACTGAATACACTGCGACTTAAATGGGTTTAATGAAGGTATTATATTCTATATTGTGTAACAAACATTGAGTTCTCACAACTTAAACACAATGCAAAATAAATAACATGTTTTAACTGATGTTAGAATTTAATTTTATCATTTGCAATTTGAATCATGGAAAACATTTCCCAATTACTTACTGAAAGCCGACAAAAGCCCAATATCATTATTGACTTAACATCAGCATAGTAATCAGTATATATATATATATATATATATATATATATGTGTGTGTGTGTGTAGTGAAACTTTTGCTAGGGTTAATACTAATTGAGTTTTAGTACAGAGTGGTAGGCTTTATCCTACCCTCAGATCAAGGTGATCATTGTGAACAGAATCTCCAAAACAAAGAAATGTGCTTCACAAATTACAAATTTACAATGTTATAATAAATTGGAAGAGGATAGAACAATATTACTTTTCTATAAAGAGTTTTATAGAAAGAAATGATGCTCACATGCTGTTGCATCAGGTATAATAATAAATACAGTAGAAATGTAACTTGTCACTGTAGGATTTACTAACAAAAGTGTTGCGAGTGCAGTGATGCTAATCCACCATTACTGAATCCTCTCTGTGCTCCTTCCACTAAAGGAGAACATCAAAGTTTCTTAAGCATTTCTTTCACCAGTGTTCGTCTGATATTCTGCATTGTTTTAGTGCCAAACCCAAACTGCTGATTGCAGTGGTTTTGTAGTAGAGATTTTAAATACTGTTAGTTTCACTGAAATTCCACAGGCTAAACTCTCACAAAGAAAGAACTCACAAGCATTCAGTGACAAAGAGCTATGATTAACTGTTTAAAATTAGTTGCTTATCAAAGCTTTAACTCTGTGATACTGTATGATAATTGCCAAGTATTTAAAAAATATATTACTTGCCTGATATAACAGATATATATTTAAAAATTAAGTAAATATATATGCAATTAAGTTTATAACTGTGCTACATGAAAATAGTCAAAGATGTCATGATATATTGACAAATGGGTTTTATTTGCTGTTATTCTGTTACTCTAATTTGTGGCATATTTACTTGATCTCCACAGATGCAGTGTTACAAATCAGACCAGCATATCAACACTTTTTCACAGTTTCTGTTCTTTCTGTAAACAAATTTTCTGTCTTCATTTATTGTAAGTACTAAGAGACTTTTAAATGTATGGATGTAACTGTTGTAACTAAAAAAAAAATAACTTTAATGCTTTGATTTTCTAGATAGTTGTTATTTTGGTAGGGAAACCTTTTTGTGTTTGTGTTTATATGTGTGTTTTTACATATATTAGCGTATACTTTGAAGAAATGAATAATAATGTTGTGTGCGTGTGCGTGTGTGTGTGTGTGTGTGTGAGAGAGAGAGAGAGAGAGAGAGAGAGAGAGAGAGAGAAATTCTAGGTCATGAATTTTTAAATGTACTGTATGTTGGAAATAATGACTCCTTAAATAAACGCTATGAAGACTAGTTGGATTTTTTTTTCTGCGTGGGTGGAGGGGATACACATTTCAGTTCAATGAAGTGTTTAGTCAGTGTTATGCATTATGAAAGATCAGAGTTATGCACTTAAATTACAGGAATCATAGAGAACTACACTGATCATAAAAATGAGCAAAAATGATTGTATAAAAATAAACATTACATGCAATAATTCAAAACTAATAGAAGAAGCTCACTCACTTTCAGTAACCAATTTATCCTGATCAGGGTCACGGTGGATCTGAAGCCTATCCCAAGAAAACTGGGCATGAGGCAGTAATACACCCTTGAACTCAGGGTTCCATGCACACACATCTCTTAACCAATCCAATTGCCAACATGCTTTTTGGAGGTGGGAGGAAACCAGGGAACCCACACAGACATGGGGAGAACTTGCACAGAAACTCCAAACAGACAGTAACCTGAGCTCAGGATCAAACCTGGGACTGGAGCGGTGAGGCAGCAACACTACACACTGAGCCACTGTGCCACCCCACAGTAGAGCTACTTTTTAAAAATGACAGGATTTGCTCTCAAAACCATATGTGCCAAAATTAGTCACGTCCCTAAAAGGCATATTAAATAAATGCAAACAAATTGTTGAATTTTTGAAAAGCATATAATTTGCACTCATTCACTAGGAAGTCTCTTGCTCCATTTAGTCCTGTCCTGTTTCACTGGGGTATAAATATAGGGTTGCATACAAGTATGTTTTTTTCCCTATTTCCATTACCATGAGAAAACTAAAGAAATGTCACACAAAAGAGACAGATCTAGCCTACATAGCCAGGTAAAAATATCATTAAGCACAATTTGGACCATAACCAAGTTTCACATGTCTGAAACAGTTGAAAATTTGCCAGGAAATAGACCCATGAGCACACCATCCTGCCAAACAGTGACAAGTAAGGTGATGGAAGGAAAAAAGAGCCAGTGATCACAGTTTTAAAATTGCATAGTTTACTTAATTCTTGTAGTATTCAAGTTTAAAACTCAACTGTCAAAAACCACTTTCATAACAACAAGCTGTTTGGAAGCCTTGCAAGAAAGAAGCCCTTCCTGAGAGCATCTTAGAGAGCACCTGTTCTTCACCAAGCATCATTACAACTACAATTGGCATTGTGTGTTGGGGTCAGATGAGACCAAAATTTAACTTTATGTTCATGCACAGCATCAGCATGTTTGGCACCAAAAGGGATTGTATACAAGAAAGGGCACCTGATACCCAATTTAATATATGGCTCTTATGATTTTTTTTTTTTTTATAGCATGATGAATTTCAGTTCCAGAAAACCTGGCTACCTCTGCCAAGAGGTTTAGACTTGGCCATAGATAGAGGTTTCAACAAGAGGAACCAAACACACTTCCAAATTAACCAAGAAATGTTTAGAGAAACATACAATGAGCATCTCAGGCTGTGGATTTGAACCCTACTGAAAACCTGTGTTCTGAGTTGAAGAATTTGTGCAAGTCCACATGAACAAACCTATGAATATAATAGCGCACAAAATATACTGCATGGAGAAATGGCCCAAAATCCCTCTACAAATTGTATAGCCTTGTTAGACATTATAGTAAGAGACTAGGTGCTATTACTATCTCCCAGACAGGCTTCACACAATATTAACTCTAAGGGTGCCTACTTACGTTTAAATAAATATACAGTATATAGTGTCCTTGTATATGCGTATGAGCTAAAATATCAGTCACTGCACGTGTTATTTCTTCTGTATATTCATTTTTTGAACGTTTCCCTATATGAAAACACGCATTAATACATAAAACGTATTCTGACAGCACCAACCCCATTGTCAGAAATGGTCACAAACATTCACTGGCCACTTTATTAGAAACACCTCTACACCTGCTCATTTGTGTAATTATCCAATCAGCCAATCATGTTGCAGCAGCACAGTGCAAAAAATCATGCAGATACAGGTTAAGAGCTTCAGATAATGTTCACATCAAATATCAGAATGGAGAAAAAATGTGATTTCCTACCAGACGGGCTGGTTTGAGTAGTTCAGAAACTGCTCATCTCCTGAGATTTTCAAGCACAATATATACAGTTTACCCAGAAAGGTTGCCAAAAAAAAAAACAAAAAAAAAAACATCCAGTGAGCAGCAGCTCTGTGGGTGGAAATGGCTTGTTAATGAGAGAGGTCAGAGGAGAATGGCCAGACTTGTTAGAGCTAACAGGAAGGCTTTGGTAGTGGGGACAGATAACAAAAATATCATATAATGATTCTTGAAGGCATTTCTATGATACGATATGTATCGCGATATTCAAGCTTGCTCACAAACTGCCAACAATACAGTAGAGTGTTGCATTTAAAGACTCTTTGATAGCACTTTATTTATTGTCCAAAAAATTGTAACATCCCTATTTATAATAAATAAAAAACTAATGAACAAACAAATAAATAAATAAATAAATAAATGAATGAATGAATGAATGAATGAATGATAACTTTACAACTATGGTGAACAGAAATGTACAACATGCTGAACCTTGAGCTACAACAGCAGAAGACCACATTGGGTTCCACTCCCTGTCAGCCAAGAACAGGAACCTGAACCTACAGAGGGCACAGACTCACCAAAACTGGAAAGGTGAAGACTGGAAAAGACCAGACAATGTTTCGCCTTCATATTCATCTGCATGATTTTATGCATTGTGCTGCTGCTACATGATTGGCTGATTGGATAATTGCATGAATAAGCAGGTGTACTAGTGGTCCTAATAAAGTAGTCAGTGAGTGTATATATCATTCACTCTTATTTTCAGCTAATCTTTAAAGTGCTTTGTAAATTGAAAATTGTTGTATTGAAAATATTATGTTCACATGATGAGGGTGTGATGTTTGGGATCCTGTAGTACACCCAGTCCATATAATCTGGGCTCCAAACTAACTAAAGTATTCCAAAAGTGTTATCTGGATCACAATAACTCAAACCTATTAGTTAAACCTCCATAACTTGACTGAGGAGTGAACTTTTAGTATAGAACAGATATACAGCATGTCTTCAAGTGACTAATGGCACATCTGCACACAGAATCTTGGATTAAGCACATAAAGCTTAAAAGCTACAGTGATTTCACAAGGTGTATGCAGCTATCATAAAAATGTAATACTCTTTAAGACATAAATTAATACCAAATTTGGAGTGATGAGATACCAAATATAAAATCCTTCAATTCCCAAGTAGTTAGGATAGAAGGAATAAAATTTACCATAAACACCCTATAATGAAAGCACTGACAGCTGCTGGCCATTGAGGTAGATACCCTAACACCTTGTCTTAACAGCAATCACAGCGAGTGAGCAACAACAACAACAATAACGACAATAACAACAGGTGCAGCAGATTTTTTAAAACCATCTTTCTCTTCTGTGCTGTACAGTTGCTCCTCAAAAATTGATAAAAAAGAAATTAATCCATGAGGCAGAGATGAGAAATGACCTATATGACTCTTCCTCTAAATGATAAACATTAACAGAATAGAGGCAACTGGTCCCATGCGAAAGCTCTAAAAAGCCTTTCACAAACAAGTAGTCTATGTCATATGCGATACTTCTAAAATTACACACTAAAATTGTCATAACTACACAACCATAGCACTTGATACTTATGAATGATGTATGTCAAATACACAATTATCAGTGTTATAAGTATTATTGCATAGGTAAACTCAACTGGGGTGTCATGATGATGCAGCGGGTAGTGTTGCCACCTCACAGCTCCAGGGTTCCCGGCTTGATCCTGACGCCACTGTCTGTGTGGGGTTTCACATGTCAAACCTCCCCGGGTCAGTGTGTGCAGGTGTACAGGTGTGTAGGTCGCATATCAATTGTCCCTAGGTGTAAATGTGTGTGCATGGTGCCCTGCGATGGACTGGCAGCACACTCAGGATCTATTTCTCCATCATGTACAGTGTTCCTGGTGTAATGAAAATAACTGACAGTGTGAAAAGTTGATGCATTATGCTGAAACTCACAGGGACAGAGGCTTTATAAACGTACAGTATATACATATACTGGTATAAATGGGCTAGCAGGGCTAAGCCTTCCCTCTATTTGAAGGGGGAAAAAATCATAAAAATAAGGCTTAGTTTTTGGTAACCACATAATTTTATCATTTTATTTTTTAATTTTTTATATATTTATTTATTTTACTTTTGGCGAACCAAGAACAACAGCACCACCAACAGTTGTGAGTAAAAATACACAGAATGGCATAGTGTAGAAGCTGGGGCTGATTCTTTCTAGCCCAGCCTGTAGATTCACACAACCTATAGTGCACAACAGTGTTAAATTATTACACCTAATTAAACCCCCATCATTTTGTCTGGATTTGGGCTTATTTATTTAAGATCTTCAGCACTGATTGAGAGAGAAATACAATACAGTACATGAATGAAGTACATGAATGAAGTGATTATCTATGACACTATCAGTGATTTTTCAAAATTCTTTTGGAGGAAGTAGAAATACTGTAAATGTACTAAGCAAACATTGTCAAATCAAAGTACAAATTACAAACGAGTGACAGATCATTTTGATCAAAATTTTGTGTGGTTTGAAGGATGGAGCTAATGGCAAGCACAGCTTTTCTTTTTACCATGCTTGCTACTGGGAAGAGACACAGTATGAGTATGAACTTAATACTTAAAAAAGCATTGATAAATGATTATCTATTCTTGGTGGGTAATAAATATTAACTTTCCAGTAGTTCTTGTAGTTCCTGTGTGTATATGCGTATGAGACCCTATGCTATACGGCTAAACTATAATGGTTTCATAATAGAAATGATGGTGAGTTACTGATAGGTTGTAGAATTTGTAGCCATCCCATTCAATATCCCATTCAATATGTCACATAAAAAGTTGACACTTGTGATGTGCCGTGGAGCGATACATGCTATTTAAGCAGGAGAAGAAATGCTACTCTGATTTGATTTAATACAGCAATGGATGGATTAAGATGTTGTTGATTTCTTTAAAGAACCTTGTCAGTAAAATGACTACATTGCTGGGCTATAGACACCCATGTTGGGTTGAAAATTTAAACCAGATTTCTGGGTCATTCTATAACTCCACACGTGGGGTAAAGTTTTTTTTTTTTTTCTAATTAAATTTCATAAAATTCTTGGGATATATTTACTTTAAGCAACTACCCACACCGAAACTACAAGAACTACTGGAAAGTTTATATTTATTACCCACCAAGAATAACAAGAAAACAGTTATAAAGAGCTGCAAGCAAGAGGGATGAAAAGAGAATGACAATGGGCTACTTGCATTCAGTGCGGTGATGTATTTCCATTTTGAAACAGTGCGGCTCTTGCATTTCTGGCAGCATTGTTTGCATTCCTCAGTACAGTGAGACAGCAACTTGTCCTTCAGATTTCTGATTCTCTGTTATTCCTATATATAAGGTAATTATATAATTTATATATAAAATATTTATTTTCTTACCTTTGTTCTTGTGTAAGTATGATGAAGCATACAGTCAGAAACCTGTCTCCAGCTTGCTAGAAGGATCTTTGCAAGTAGTCTATGTTATCTGATGAAAGCCACTAACGCTCATCATTGGGAGCTCTTGCAGACACTGACTGTAAAATACTGCTATTGGAAGTGTAGTGAAAGAACCAGAAACACATGAGCCATTACACACCAGAGATCCATCCTGCTGTAGCCCCTTTGAAATAGATTCCTCATGTTCAAAGTTATGGCAAGATACATCATCCTATGTATGAGCTTATATAACAGCCAAACATTACATACCTTACTGTACACCATAAATGGAATTAGATAAGAATTTAATCTAATCTTTAAAGTATTCTTACAAAAGATACTAATTTGTCTTATTTGTTACAAGAAGCCAACTTAAGCCATATTTCCCCCTCAAATAACATTAGCTAGTGTACCTTTTTCAACTGGCTAACACTGGCTAGCAATCCAAACAAATGGCATGTTAAAATAATAATATCTGGTTAATACAGAAGTATAATATTGATAGCTTTATTATAAATACATTATAGATAATAAATTGAGATAAATGTGAACAAAACTTACATTTTTCCAGCAGATTTTTTTTTTACTCCAGACTTTTGCTGGTTGCCACTCTGTGTCGACAGGTGCAGTGGAAAATTCCAGAAAATGAATGCTGATGCAATGTACCTGCTCCCTTTCAGGCCCGCATCCCAATCCAGCAGGAGTTACCCATTCTAAACCCAATTTGAGTCAAGACCCAACTAGCCAACATGCTAAACCCAGCAACTGAGCTGTAAAGATAACCTAGGTGAAGGCCCTATTTGCTAATTTAACTATTTGATTCCCAGCTAACAATTTTTGGTTTATTCATTTATTTTTGGTTCCTGAAAAGTTCTGGGACCCAATTGTTTTTTTTTTTTTTTTTTTAATTTCCTGTTTGGTTTTTTAGGAATATTTTCTTTATGGAAATATAACCTTCAGGCTTCCTTGCACATTATGCTTCAGAGAATGTTCCCCGAACTTTCAGATAAGTTTTAAATGGCCTTCTGGTAACCCACCTTAGTGCTGAGAACGTTCCCCTAAAGTTCAGGTAACCTTTAAATAATTTGAGTCTCTCTGGAATCTTCAGTGATAGTTTGGAGAATGTTGTATTTTAAAGTTTCTAGAATATTTTGGGTACAGCACTGACTTTCTTAGCCAAAATACAATGTTTCCAGAATGTTATAAAATGGTTCCCAAAAAATAACCAAAGGGAAACAAAATGCTAATGATAAGAAAAATTTGTGTTTGCTGGGTTCATTTAGGAATGTTTGTAGCACAAAACCATGTAGATTCAATTTCAGCGGTGGCCCATTACCATAAATTTTGGTGGGGCAAGATGACATTAATAATCACATAGTCTCAAACAAAATTAAGCAGCTCATTCTGAATGGTTTAGATATACCTCTGACCAGCTGCTTTGATACAGCAGGTGTGCCCAGTGAGGCCCACAGAACAGGTATTATCATTAACCAGTGTTGCCAGGTTTCAGCAAAATTTCCAGCCCAACTATATGTGAAAACCACACAAAAGACCTGAAACTAACCCAAGTGTAAAAGGGAGACATTTTTCTTCTTTTTCTCAGCCTTTGCATGGGAAACAAGGTCACCATGGTGCACATGCATTTCTGATGTACAGGCATTATCCACTCCATAATTCCACTTTCTCTCTCATAATCATTGCAATATACAGTACACAGTATATGGCCAAAAATTTGTGGACATCTGACCATCACATTCATAAATGATTTTTGAACATCCCATTCCAGATTTAGTCCCCCTTTGCTGTTATAATAAGCTTCACTTTTCTGGGCAGATTTACTAGATTTTGGAACGTGGCTGTGGGGATTTGTGCTCAATTAGCCACAAGAACATTTGTGAGGCCAGGCACTGATATCAGGTGAGGAGGCTTGGTGCAAAATCGGTGCTCCAATTCATCCTAAACGTGTTCAGTTGGTTGAGATCAGAGCTCTGTGCAGGACACAGTTGTTCTTCCACTCCAACTTTGGCAAACAATGTCTTCATGAAGATTGCTTTGTACACAGGGGCATTGTCATGCTGGAACATGTTTGTGCGTTTAAGTTTCAGTGAAGGGAAATTGTGATGCTACAGCATACAAAGACTATCCTATACAGTTGTGTGCTTCCACATATAGGTGTGATGGGCAGGTTTCCACAAACATTCGGCCATATAGTGTAACTCTCTCCATCACAAGACAACTACTAACCAATGATGATGGGGCAAACACATGCTTCCTCCGAGACACACAAAGCCAGCCTCTGCATCTTTTTAAACTTCTGCCCATGCTGTGTTACAAGGCAGTGTAAAACAATCGGAGAAAAGTGCAATCTGCCCTGTTCTTCATCCACGAGCTTACAAATGGTAAGCTAGTGTTGCACTGACCAATTTTGCTCTTTTGACTACTGGCCAAGAATGACTGTTGTGAATGAAGACTTTATGAAGACTAACATTAGTTGAATGGCTGATATATATGCTCCTATAGACAAGCTGCCACTGGGGCATATATAAGCAAAATGTAATCTTTCACCAGGTAGTTTGCAGTCCAGTTGAATAATGCTGCTAATACTTGTATGTAGAAGCATGTGTAGTAGAAACTGGACATCTGACCATCACACTCACATGCGGGGTTTCCCCAAACTGTTGCCACAAAGCTGTAAGCACACAACTTTTTAGAATGTCTTTGTATGCTGTAGCATTAAGATTTCCCTTCACTGGAACTAAAGGGCCCAAACCTGTTTCATCATGGCAATGCCCTTGTGCACAAAGAGACCTAGATAAAGACATAGTTTGCCGAAGTTGATGTGGAAGTGGCCCAAGCACTGACCTCAACCCCACTGAACACCTTTGGGAATTGGAACGCTGATTTTGCACAAGGCCTTTCTCGTCTCATCAGTGCCCAACCTCGATAATGCTTTTGTGGCTGAATGGGCACAAATCCCCACAGCCATGTTCCAAAACCTAGTGGAAAGCCTTCCCAGAAGAGTGGAGGCTGTTATAAAAGCAAAGGGGGAACCAATTCCATGTTATTGCCCATGATTTTAAATGGGCACATATGGGTGTGATGGTATGTCCACATACCTTTGGCCATATAGTGTATATTTGTCATAACTTGTGTGACTGTTCTTTTTTTTATTTGCCATGTACTTAGATGTGAAGAGAACATGTCTAACTGAATTCCCTAAAACTATTATCTTCAACAGCCAATGGGAAAAATATTAGTATTAACTCAAATCCATCTACGCCAGCAATAGTGCTGAATGAAACTCCAGCATACAAAATAACTGAGTGCATGTGGGTTTTCAGAAATGAAAAGGATTTCAAATGAGATGCAACACGGCAAAGAGAAACTGTACAGATTTTTAAGTGCACTTTATTAGTGGCCAGCATTAAATAATCTAACTGCATTCAGAACATTTCTATGAACTTAACCTTCAGAGTTTAAACTATAAACATCTTTTACCAACCTATACCATTTCTGTGAGCTATTGAAACAAATCCTCTTTCATGGGAGTAAAATGTGTAAAAGTGTCAGTGAAACATCAGACTTACCTATGTATTGCAGTTCAGATCTACAGATACAGGTCTCTTCTCATTCTCAGGGCTAGTGTGGTCTTGAGTCATTAGCTGAGCCACTCATGTGCGCATATACAGGTGAATAACAAATTAAAGGAAAAAGTGGCGGCTCTATTATGCTGTCACCAGCATTTTGCTGGCATGGTTTGTGTCCACATGTCCCCTTAGAGAGAAAGGTCACTGCAAATGAACATAAAATTATTCTGACTAATCACCTTCATCTTGTGATGAAACATGTCCATCCTGATGGGGAGTGAATTTTCCAGGATCATGAGCAAGGGTTCACTGAATGGTTTGATGAGTGTGAAAATCGAAGTCACCTGAGCTCAATGCAAATGAACACCTGTGGGAGATTTTGGACTGTCGTGTGAGACAGTGCTCTCTGTCACTATCATCAAAACACCATTGATGGAATATCTTTTGGAAGAACAGTCTTCATCCCTCCAGTACACTTCCAGAGATTTCCAGAGAATCTATGCCAAGGTGCACTAAAGCTGTTCTGGCAGCTCATGGTGGTACAACATCTTACTAAGACACTTTATGTTGTTTTGGTTTTTTTTTTTCATCACTTGTCTATATGCCTCAAATGTAAACTAATGTAAAAAATATATTAGTTTATGCATTTTTAAAGAGTTTTTCCAGACAGGTTAAATAAATGAAGCTGACCTGAGAATTTCCCAAAAGCATTGCACAAAGATCATCACATTGAACACTTTCTCTACCAGTTAAGATCACTGTAATAGTATGATGCTTCTAGAACCAAATACACCACCCAACATTGGTGAAACTCATTGTACATGCAGAGTACAATGAAAAAGCCAGAAAAATAATAAACAATAATAATCTGTTGTTATGATTTCACATATCCTCAGCATATGTTTGTGATTTATGTGACAATTTTATGTGATAAACACAGTGTATATAAAGTGTTTTGTGAGATAATACCTTTCAGTTTTCTAAATATTTCAGGACTCACAACACAAGTAGGTTGCAAATGAACAGCTGGTAGAAAACCACCTACCACTGCCCGGTCTAGGGTTAAATCTTTATTAATATTGAAAGGTTATTATACTGAAGGTTTTTGTTTTATTTTTTGCAGTTTGAAACCTTTACCTTTAGCCTCTTATCATGAACACACAATTGATTTTTATAAAGTTTATGAAAACCAGACAGATGAGAACTACAGTGTAAAGCTAGAAAGCACATTTCAGACTGTGGTATAAGGAGAACCAGAGACGGATTTTGGGTGAGATGAGAGAATGGGATTGGTAACTAACCCTGTTAATTCGCATGGGATAATTTGTAAAACAGTTCTATCTAACATTTTGTCAAATAAGCATTCTTATTACTTCTCAAACATGACACACAATTCCCAAGGGGTCAAAGAACTCTCAGCCCATCATAAGGCAAATAAAAGTTTTACAATTCTCATTAGTTACTGGGGCATTTAACAATGAAAGTTTTGTACTTCTATGTTATATACTGTATATTTCCACAAGCACTACGAGTCCCAGTTCTACAAATCATGGACTAAGTCAGTTCTTGTTCAGGATGAGGTTCAGGATCAGGATAAGGAAGGGATTATTATTATTATTATTTTATTTATTATTTTTATTTATTTATTTATTTATTTATTTATTTGTTTATTTTTACCACTGTCAAGCGTTTATTCATTGATGATCCAAATGAATTTTATACATTTAATCTTCTGGTTATGTTAACATCTAAATGAATATTAGTAAACCATTCCGATTATCATATATAAGGATTAAATAAGGATAAAAATGGCTGGACTAATAAACTGCAGATAAATATCCATTCCCAGCCCAACACCAGTTATACATAAAATAAAACATAATTGCCATATATAAACATTAATGAGTTACAACTGCAAGTTTTAAAATTATAAATTCTCATCCAAAGCACCTTTTCTGTGGATTGCACATCAACCTTAATGTTTCTCTCTTATAAAAAAAAGTTATTTCAGAACAATTCATTTTCACAATGCTTCTTTTATAAACATATGATTTGTTTTTGTAAATGTTTTAAATAATATGGATTCCATTATCCAGCTTTGTTACACATTGACCCTTTAGACATTTTTTCGTTGTGTAGGCCTACTTCGTTTAAAAAATAAAAAAAAAAAACAAAAAAAACAAAAACAAAACAAAAAAAAAAACATGGACATGTATTCATTTCCAGATACTTTTATCCAAAGCAACTTACAACTGAACTGAGCTTGATGAGTTAAGGGCCTTCCTCAAAGGCCTAGAGGCTGTTCTCTGGACGTCCTGGATTTGAACTTACAGCTTTCTAATCACTGGTTTAACCTCACCCACTGACCCAGTAATGGCACCTAACAAACTAAAATGTATCATCAAAAACACTATACAATCACGTGTTTTTTGGATTGATAAAATAAAAGAAGACAAAAAGTATTTGCTAACAAGTTGCATGTAACTCTTGACTTTAATGTACTTGATTCAAAATTGTTTTTTTTTTTTTTTTTTTTTTTTTTTAGAAAATAATTACAAGAAAATAATTCTCTTTCTACAGCTGTTTCTAGTTTCCAGGCTCATAATGAATTTCCGAACATTCGACATCTCAACCACAAAGTGTGTTTTCCTAATTCAGAGTTCACCACTGATTTAAGAACACTCGCTTAACTGAAAGTTAAATACAAACCTATTACTCTTCAATTTGTACCATGCACATCCCACAAGTCACATCGGTGAGGTTCAGTGTATGTACTTTGCGTCTCTGCATGGGCCACAGAACAGACAAGGAGGCTTGAGAGATCACCGGACCTTGAGACTGTTGTAACAGTGGAGACGAGAGCTCTCCACCAGTCTGACATCCATGACCCAACCAAGTATACATACCAAATGCTCCATGAACTGTTTAATCTCTGTTAAAGCTCTGCAAAGACTATTACCAGTAAAATTCTTGGATGACATTTCTAAATTATGACATGAAAGTCTAAATAGTTACATCATGGATTTTTGTCTGTGTCAATATTTCCCCATGACAAGCACAAATAATATGAATGGTAATACTAGTACCTTCCCAAATCATTCAGAATTGCAGCTTCTTAAACTTTCTATTTCCACTGTCTGATCTTGTAACCTGGTGTAGTTGTCATTTGGTTATTGGGTTATTAGTTATTATGTTGGAAGTGGATATTGCTTGTACGGGTCATGAGACCAGACAGAGCAGGCCTAAGTGCAACCAGAACCTGAATAAACACATAAAAAAACACATAAAATCCCACTGAACTTATGAAGTAAGAACTTTAATTTGGCCTAATTTTCCAAAAAAAAATTATGTTGTAAATCATTAGTGTGACAAGAGCGCCACCTTGCTTAACACAAGACCACAATGAGCATGAAGTTGCCATTACTCGAGGACAACGCCTAGACAGAGGTGTAGGACATGGCACAGGTTGGACACCACAGCCAGATGTGTTTATTTAGCAGGTTTTTTGCTAAGCACGCAAAAAAGTCCTCAAAGAGACTATTCCATGCGATATAAAAACATCACATTCAAATGGTCAGTCTAAAGGATATGAACGATAACATAAACCCTGTGTACTTAACACAGTCTCACTAGAGTTTCACACGAAAAAGCGACACTCTGAAGAAGAGTACTACACCTTACCTTTCTTTTCTCTCTGGGGTGCTCTCTTTTGTACCTTTAATATGAAGCTTTCACCTGGAACTATGGCAAATATAGTGTACTTTATTTGGATTTATGGTATTTATGGTAGATAATTGAACTGTCATTACCTTTAAGAGTAAAGCTTTTCTACAACCAGGCTACTAAAGCTACAGAAGGTGTGCTCTTGAGGGTATAAATAAGGATAAACAAGGAATTGTACAGTTTAATACTCTTTTTTCCTGGGACTGTACGAACCCGTATGAACAAGATCCTTTGCCATTCTTGACTTTTGTCTTATAAACTGCAGTTGTGAGAGCATGTGGAAGTTGATGCCACCTTTAAGTCCAAGAGAAGAGTTTGGATAAAGCAAATATAGTGTACTTTAAATATAGTGTGCTTGTGGGTTTGCGAGCCAATTGCGCCTCTCTGTGGCTCTTCAGCGCTTTTTCACTGCTGTTTCCTCGCACATTTAAGGTCACTGATCAGTGAGGACGCAATCACTGTGGGATGGATAGCTTTTAACCTGTAAAGAATCATTCACTGTCAGACTGTAATAGTGTCATTTTAACCACACACTGAAAACGCTTTATGGCGATTAATCTATGGAAAGCAGCGTGCTGGACTGGATAGGAGACTGTAATGAGGCGCATGAGAGAGAGAGAGAGAGGGAGAGAGAGAGAGAGAGAGAGAGAGGTTGCTTGTGAAGGACTCTGTCGCCATCTCGTGGTTCTCCACATGGCCAGCTTTATTATCCTGTGCATGAAAGTGTTCAATATCTGGTTTGTGGCGGTGGGGTCAATGTAATCTGGATCTTCGGAGAGGCAATAAAATAGTAGATTACTTCCTTTAAATAAAAGTCCCTCTTATTATGGCACTGAGAATGCTCGTTATTTGGAGATGTGCGCGATAAAAATGATTTATGTTGCCGTTCAAACGCTCGCGATTACCGAGATCCAATGAACTCATTTCCTGAAAAAATCCATTTTTGAGGCATGAAATGATATTTTCCATGGGTTAGGTAGAGCGCAGTCATATTGTCGTTTGTTTGCCTTTTTATTTATTTATTTTTTGGTTACAAAGTTTCTTTGAGACTCTGTAACTGAAACCAATTTCAGATAAATACAGTGTTTCTAAAGCGATGACACGGAGCTGCATTATTTTTCCATCACACTGGTGTGATGTAGTGGATGCGCGCTGCATCATGGGTACTTATGAGTAATGCTGGATTGACACAAGTCGCTCTTTCATCTTTTTATAACTACAGAAATATATTGAGTAGAATATTTTCAATGGCGTAAAATACAAAACGTTTAAAGATCATTTTCTTTACTTAAAAATAAATACAAATGTCACGATCTTTTACTAGACATTTTTTCTCATTTTAAAACATTTTAAAAATAAATAAAACATTCTTTATAAATAAAAATCAGTGCGGTCTGAACGCGTAACTCCCACTTGTTAAATTAGTAGCTTCTGACAAAATAGTTTTTTTTTAGTAGCCAAATTTCTTTTGCCAGGTTTTTAAGCGCACGTTTTGCGTTTGTTTCTGTGTTATCGAAAATCTTTCTCTGCCATGGCCTTGGTCATTAAGATGTAAAATCAGGCCTAATTTTTTAAATGTACAGGCTCGTCGACATGCACAAAAATTCTTTCCATAGTGGTAAAAAGTTCAGAAAGCACCAGTGACACTGCGAGATTAAAGGCAGGACCTACAACGCATTAAGTTTGGTGTTAAATAGTTTTGCAGGAGTATCACCCAAGACTTTACAGGACAGACAATAATCGTCCTCTTTGAGCAGGCAGAAGAGATGCCGGAGAGGCTGAAGGGAATGAGAGAACTGTTGTTAGCAGTGCTATATCAAGGAAGAAGGACTCCCTGTTATCTGTGAATGGCTTTGCCTCTTTCCCGAATAGATATAGCACGAATTTTTAATTCGTTTTTCTTTGAGAGACAACAATGCTGTGTTTGAAAGCCGGACACAATTTGGGTTTTGTGAAGGATCCCTTTCTCTTCTCGTGGGCCCAGCTGTCCATATGGAAGAGAACGTGTACAACAAGGGCCACAATGGCACCAACAGACAGGCTCACAAAAAAAGAAACAAGGATGTATCTTCCTGATTCGGGATGCACTGCCCGACATAAAGGGACTGAATAGTACCAAGAAACTCCGACACACACACACACACACACACACACACACACTCCAACAAAGAATACACTCCCCCTGTTAAAATGCACGCCTCTAACATCCACAACAACCGACCCCATGCCTTTGTGCTCTTTTTCTGTCGTGTACAGTATATTGTGTAACGATAGACTGCTCTGTCACTTTGGGTCACTCTGTCGACTATTAGATCAGCACGACTAGCTCTAGCAATATTTTACGCACTAATGGAGCATTTTGGGCCAGGATTTCAATGTGATAGACTATACTTATTATGTAAAAAAAAAAAAAAAAAAAAAAAAAAATTTGTAGTAAAGCAAATACCAGCTCATTGCATAAATGAACAGAATATAAATTAGTGCATACATTTTGTCCATGAATGTCGCTTTGTAAAATGAGCAAACCTAAGCAAAGAAATACATGCAATCCTCATATATTTGTCTGAATTTGAAGCTTGAATCATTTGTAAACCGTATTTTGTAATTTAGGGGTAAAAAAAAAATGCACTGCACACAGTATTAATAAAATTATGTGCAGGGCGTATTCTTAAAAAAAATGAGACACCATATAAAATATCACTCAATTATTAGTAAAGTTTGGCCGACGCGTTTAAGGTTTAATTTAGATAAAAACGCACGCTATATCAACAAGTCTGGCGATTTAGCGCGCAATAAAACCTGGTCACCTCAGAATCCCTTCGTTAGGGGAAAAGGCCCTGGTCCCATGACACGGACTTCTGTAAATAATTAGCACCGTGTGTCAATCCACCAGTTTGTTTAATGATAGTGGGGTCGCTCTAACATCTGTTGTTATTTGCGGGGAAAACAAGGCAAGTAAGATTTTGCTATTGGATATACTGCCTACTTCAGTCATTCAACTAGACAATAATCCTCCGTGCAGAGACAGACTCTTACAGATTATCTCCATCTCTGTCTTTCCGTGGCAATATTTTATTACTCTCTCTCTCTCTCTCTCTCTCTCTCTCTGAGGTTATCAATACTTAAAATTCTTTCTGTGTTGAAAACAGTCACAAAGATTTAGCTTCTGTAGTCATATGGATTTAATATTGGACATAGTGCATATCAAACATATCAATACTATTTATGCTTAATTAGCCAACAGCACAAGCCACACTGTAGTACTCATCTAAAGCGATTTCACTGCCTCAGTGTAAAGCTTTAAAAGCGAAAGCAGAGCAACAGAGGAAAGTAACTCAAGCATGATTTATTTTTCTTGTAAAAGTGCCATTTCAGCGCTGGAGCTGTGGAGTAGCGCACAGAACAGAGGAGAGCTCGCGGATGAAAGGCTGCTTAACGCCTGAAGCCCTCTTATATTAAGTAAGTGGATTTTTACCCCATTTCACAAGTGACTTTAGCCTTCTTACTGATGAAGTGACCATACATATAAATTCAGAAAATGAAGGCAGTTAATGCCCTTTCTGAAAGCAGAGCGGAAGTTTTATACATACCCATGCGACTTTGTTCGAAAGTAGTCTTTCTATAAGACTCATGAAAACATTCCATAAAAAGGCAAGTACGATCTTTGTTTTGTTTTTTTTTTCGTTCATGAAGGAGTCCCTCTACGAAAATCACGATGAAACTACAGTAATGTGCAATGTATCCAGTCCATCCTTCCGTCAAAAACCAAACGCAATCCAAAGCGAAATTTCTGAAACACAGGATTTTATTAAAAGTCTTATAAAAAAATTGGGGTAGCCTATTTTTCATCAACGCTCTTTGCAACGGCTGTCAACATTTTATAGATTATTTATCGATAACTGTTGTTCCATTTTTTTTTCCACCTTCATGGGAATATATCTGTCTTCATAACTAAGTGAGCGCCCAAATATATCTGCATTGCATACACTTACCACAGATATTTACAAAGAAAAGAAACCAAATAAAATAAGCTAAAAGTTGCCAATGTTTTATTCATGGCCATAAATATATTCGGTCCATCGTAAAAGCTAGAAATAAAATTTTCTATAATTATAAAGTGGTCTTGTACGTGCTTAGAACACGAGGGACAAAAAAGGAAAACATTTCTACAACACACAATAATATTTTACAAAATTTCACAAGAGCTTCAACATTCTCGGATCTGGGAGAAAGGGCTGGACCCGGTTTTCTGAACGAAAACAAATGTAAACACGGCGCACACATCAGCCCCGAAAATGAAACGGCGAGAATGGGTCGAGCTGCGAAAACCAGTCTTTTCTTTATTTTCGTTGGAAAATAAAAAAACTCTCTAACGAGGTCTTTGAAACGCAGCGCAAAAAAAAAAAAAAAAAAAAAAAAAAAAAAAAGTCACTACGGCTTCACCAGGTCCACTGTTGCGTTTGCACCAAGTGCGCCGTGGGGAAGTGCGGCGTGGCGGCGGCGCTGTAATGCGCGTTATACTGCATGTGCTGCAGAGACTGCGCGCTGTAGGCGGAGAACGGGATGCCCGCCTGAAACGTGGCCGCCAGGTCCTGAGTTTTTAGCGCGTGACACGGTTTGCCGTCCCTGACTAACACGGGCACGGCCACGCGCCGCGGGGAAGGAAGGTGGCTCACTTCCATACCTTTCTCCGCGCGGGCTCGCTTCATCTTGTAGCGATGGTTCTGAAACCAGATCTTCACTTGAGTGGGCGTGAGACGGATCAGGCTGGCCAGGTGCTCCCGCTCGGGGGCTGAGAGGTAGCGCTGCTGTCGGAAACGCCGCTCCAGCTCGTACGTCTGCGCTTTGGAGAACAGCACTCGCCGCTTGCGCTTCTTACCGGAGTCGCTGCCGCTGCTCGAAGTTTCCTTGTCGTTGTCGGGTGACTCGTCTGCCGACGGCTCGGGAGATTTAGCGGACGAGTCCTGAGAGGTTGCAGATAGACCGTGCACTGCGTAGAAAAATGAAAGAGTCAGTATAACCATTTATATCTGTATATATACAATATAGTATTTAATCACAAAATGACCAAGTATCCCTTCTGAAATCAACATTTCAGAAAACATTTGAAAACAAAAAATACACACACATATATATATATATATATATATATATATATATATATATATATATATATATATATAAATAATACATAATATATATATACACTGACGATTTAATTCAAAATACCCCCCCCCCCAAAAAAAAGAATAGCTAGCAATAGCAATAGCTTGCTGTAGCAGAGATTTCACTTTTTTTGCGCAAATGCTGTTGCTAAAATCAAAATTAGTCACTTCCTATAGAGTCCGATTCATTATGCAGATAGATTTAGTCTTTTATACACAAAACTTGTTCATTAACAAATTGCAAACAGATACGAAGTGATTGTATCAAAGTAATCCGCATTTTTTATTCAGCATTGCGACTCTACAGAAATATGGGCTACATGCATGCACAAGTGACAGCGAGCTCTCAGCAAATTTAACAGAAGCGTGACGCCTTAAGACAAGTGCAGCAGTAAAGATGGGCAGCCGAAATAACACACAGGCTGTAAGCATCTTACGAAAAATCTGATATTATACGTTATACAATTGAAGACGTTCATTAAATACTGCTGGGGTCGGAAAAGAGACTACTAAAGCTGGTGCAGGAAATGAAGTTGGGATTCTGGAGCGGTACTTACATGAGTATTGAATGGTGTCAGTAGTTGCAAGCCACCTGGTGTATGGATTGTCAGTGTTATCGTAAAAAGGGTTCTTTAAAGGCAGGTTTTGGACATTCTCTATCGGGCTTTGCACCAGCACTCCAGGTGTTTTAGTCGACTCCGAGCCCTCTGTATCCTCCTCAGTGCCAGTGATAGATCCTTCCTCATCGTTCGTGTCAGGGAGGTCCAAAATGTCCTTCACCGAAAAGCCCGTCTTTGTGTTGGTCAACGACATGTTCTGGGACGGCGGCGGACGCACTTAATGCCGGAAAGTTGCTGCACCACTTTGGCAATCCGCTGTTTAAAGGGAAAGAATCACAAATGCACAAGCGAGGTTTGATGAACGCAGAGAATCAATGCAGAGAATCAGCACGAAGCACAGTGAAGGCGACTCATGGGGCTCGGTCGATGAGCATTGCCTGAAAAAAGTAGCGGAGGAATCAGTTCTGTAAGTCCAGGAAGAGCGCCACAGAGAGTGAAGAGCTATCGCTGCTTCATGGATCTCGCGCTACGGCTGGGTGTTAGGGGGAAATAAGCCATTACCGGACTGATCAGTCCATATAAGGTTGGTCTCAACACATGAACCTGCAGTGAAAAAGCATTAAAAACGCAAAAGGTTGGCCACGTGTGGGCGGGTCTTGGGAGTCAAGTGGATGAAGACAGTGTTTGCCGATGTGAAATTGTGGGTTTTGGGGAGATCCGAGCCTATACCATTGGTGCTTCACAACATGATGAGTGGTATAACGTGTCAATTAATTACAAAGATGGGGAGGGCCTTTTTACACCCTATTTACATACAAAGGACCTCCAAGTAGCTTTATACACGGCGCAGAGCAACTTGAAAGCGCGCTTTAGCAAAGCGTCCGTGAAAAAAAAAGTTTGAGCAAAAATTCATATATATTCCTACATTATACATCCGAACCACTGAACAACAAATGTTTATTTTTACCCACTTTTCTGCATATGTATTGGCGTTTATTTCAATACTCAGACTATTTGAGCTCGCCTCAGCTGGCAAAAAGGATAATTTATGTAAACCTTCTAGGTCAATATTTTAGTTCAGGATTAAGATGAAGAGCTTTCACTAGACATGATTAAGTCATCAAATACCACTGCAGTAGAAACCCTTAGAAATGTATTATTATTATTATTATTATTATTATTATTATTATTATTATTATTATTATTATTATTGTTGCTGTGGACAGTGATTGTTTACCGTGTCAGAAATGATAACGCATTATAATGTAAACCATTAGTCAGTTATTCTCTCAGTAAAATGACTCGGAATTCTTATCAAATACTCCTCGCAATCTAAAGTCTCTTGACAGCAATCAAAAGGCATATCTAAGGTTGAAATATTAAGTTTTTTTTTTCTTCTTCTTCTTTTTTTTTCTCTTTGCAGTCTGCTTAACGCAAATACAGACCAGGCAAATGATTCCTCTTTCTTTTTCTCCCCTTTATTAGGCTTCACTCTTACTGGTTCTTTTCGTTGCCCTAGCTTACAGAAAAGCAAAGCATTATTGTTGATCAGTGTCTTTTCCTCTCGGTCTTTACCCCTCCCGTCTCTCTTTTCTTTTTGCTTGTGTGCCTCCTATCTCGTATGTGATGTGGGTGACAATGTTGCACGTTTTGAGCCAGTTCTCTGCTCATCCTGGGTGGTCGAACCCGGGCAAACACAAATACAAACCGATTGCTAAGCTGCAGACAATGGAGGAAATGTAGACAAATGTCCGGCTCCTGTTGGAAGCCTTTGTCCGGCCGCAGTTTTTGCATTTATTTAAGGGCCAAAATAATAGATGATTGACGCCCGTGTACAATACATTCTAACTGTTTGGAATAAATCTGAGGTTGTTCCTAGTTGTCATGGCATTCAACTGCATTCAGTGAACTATCTCTTCATTCATTTCTGAGCCCCTTCGCGATATTAAAGAAAGTGCTTAATTTTTCCTTCTCTCTCTCTCTCTCTCTCTCTCTCTCTCTCTCTCTACAAATAAATAAACGTACGGTTGATAAATAAATTGCAGCATAATAATAATAATTATAATTATAATAATAATAAATAATAAATACAATAATAATAATAATCTTTATTCTGCTTGTATAGACCTATAAATAAAAAGCTAGTGTAAAATATCTATTTAAAATCTCCCAGTATATGCTTATGAAATAACAACAACTCCAATATACTTACTTTTTCTAGCCTATTCTGTTTGTCCTATAATCAGTTACCTGAAATGTAAATGCTTCACCAGAGTTTTGCTTGGAATTAATCATGCAGCGACATATGCAGGACAATGGCAGCATTGAACTGGCCGGGCCTGGAGCAAAGTCGAACACTAAGCGCTTTCGCAAGGTCACTCTCAGCACTGTGGCGGGAATAAAGGCACACAGGCATACACACGCACCGTGCTTAATATGAAAAGAAGCTCGTGCTTAGAAAATAACCTAGTTCACAATAAACTTCACGGAATCAAACCCCTACAAAACGCTGCTGTTTTTAGTGGATGAGATTTGCCTGCTTTGAATTGTATGCAAAAATAATATAATGTATTTATGACTCTAACCGCAGATTATTGCGGTAGCCTAAAATCAGTCTTGCGTCACGTGCACTGCGCGCTCTAACGGATGACGGAGGCTGCGCTCGTGCGCGGGGTGCGGCCACTCACTTATTTGAACAACTCAAGCGAGGAGGAGTTCTGCAAGTAGAAGTAAATGTGCACAGGCTAAGTGGCCATACTTCACTTCAAGAGCCGTGCCTCGTGTTTACCTGTTTACATTTACAGGTATAGCTCTGAGAACACACTCCCGCAAAGCAGGCCGCAATTTAGCTGACTTGTTCGACTCGTGAAAATCCTGATGAGCTCTCTGTTCACTGCTCTTCTGTTCTCCAGCACACATGAGAGAACAACAGACAAGACAGAAAATATATATATATATATATATATATATATATATATATATATATATATATATATATATATATGTATATATATATATACACACACATACATACACATACACACACACGTTTTTTTTTTCAGAGGATACTATGCCTTTTACATTGCTTTTACAACAACAATAATCATCATCATCATTGTTATTGATATTATTATTATTGATATTAGTACTATTATTTTATTGTTAACACTATTATTATTGCTATTATATTATTAATATTATGAACAATGTGCCTGCACTGTTATTAAAATAAATAAAAAAACTGCAAAAAAAATAAATAAAAAAATTTACTACAGAATTGAAAATACTAAATCAGCTTTTCCTTGTGTGTGTGTGTGTGTGTGTGTGCGTGCGTGTGTGTGAGAGAGAGACAGAGAGAGAGAGAGAGAGAGAGAGAGAGATCAGTCCGAACGGCATCACTTTCTTGTAGCCAAAATGCAAACAAATCTTCTTAATCGTTTGGCGCCAAAATGGAAACTAATTCAGCAGTGCATTTTAAGGCCAAGACTAAAAAAAAAAAAAAAAAAAAAAAAGGGAAAATGGGAGCGAGTTCAGTATGAGCGAACATGATCTGCTTCATAATAAATACAATTTAAGTACAAACTTTGTTTTAGCCATTCACAAAATTTCACCAGTTCAACTTAGTGTTATAATTTTAGTCAAGTTAAAATGAGTATGGTGTTTATACTGATAACTCATGTAGTCTAAATCAGCTGGATGTCCTGTGCATGTCCAGCTTGGCCTGTGAGGCACTGAGGCTGGCTTTGCAGGGAATACCTATAGGCTTACTAGTGCGAATGAATCGGCATCGGCGTGAATAAAGTGCGCCACAATGAGAACAAACAGCAGAAAAGGGGAGGTTGCTCACTAATTAATTTCTCGCAACAACAAAAATGTCACAAGAATTAGCAGATAATTCACATCGACTCTGCCCAAATTTTGAGCACACCATTGTGAGGCAGGGAAAGACCTCCATATATGTGATTAAACAGTAAATCTCAGCCTGCATGCAGTCCGGACGCCGGAGGGAAGTGAAGTCTGTAATGAGGTTGATCATTTTTCTTGCTTTAATCGCTGAATTTCAGTGTGTTCCCATGCCTCAGGCGAGAATTTAGGCTTTGATAATATAACCTCGTTTCCCTTTAGGTGCTCATGACAAATGTGTAAACTGACAAGGGCGATTGCGTGTGCCTTCCCTCTGATTAAAAGGCCATGAAGTGGCGAATGCAGCTCTAAGCCCGGTGGAGTGTGGATTTAAGCAATCGCCCCAAGAAAACGCCCCGTAGCGTAAAGCATTTTGCTGCTGTTTGATTCAGGAAATCCAGGCACCTTTTGGCTACAGACGTTGTGCTTTTATTCGTCTGAAACCGTCTACTGATTAAACGTGTCGCAAAGAGATTAGCTCAGTGCCCGTGGCCCGGGGAGATGCCTATTATTTGTTAAACTACTAGTTTATTTGTAACGGTCAATTTTCTGGCGATAAATTTGCCTCTTCGGCACCTTTATCGCCGCACCCGAAACAAATTGGTTTAAGGATTATCATTTTAATCACTCATGTTTTCAATATCCTAATGCCTGAAGGGAATGCCTTCGAGTCTGTCTGAAATTAATTACAGAATTTCTTTTAACAGGCGATGCTTGCTTGGTGGACGTGGGGATTTCTAACCTACTCGGATTCATCGTGAGTTTCTTAGCTAGAATCCAGCCAAGTAGAAAAAGCACATAGTCTTTTACTCACACCAGTACACGAGAAGCATCTGGCAGCTCTTTCTCTCAGAGAGACACAGCAGTGTTTTCACTGTGGCCCGGTTCCCTCATCTCTGATACTCCAGCGAACTCTGCTGACAGAACTGAGCATTGTCCTGAGTAAAGTGGCCCTTCTTTTACTACAAACAACAACAATAATAATAATAATAATAATAATAATAATAATACAGATTTTATTGTGAACCTGCATGATCAATTTACCTTTTTTTTTTTTTTTAACTAATGCACACTTTGAGAAATAATTGCCTCTTTTTAAGGGTTCACTGGATAATTCCTGAAAAGGGTTCTACTTGGAACCCTGGCTGATGTAGGTTTCGACAGAGAATCCTTAAAGGTTCCCACTGAGGAACAGGAATCGAAGAATCCGAATTTTCTAAGAGTGAAGTAGTTTATATACACTCACTGGACAGGGTATCCTCTTTATACAGTTTTAATAGACGTAAATTTTTAATAAGCGACTCAACCTTTGAAACACACTATCATCGCAGTCAGAGTGAGAGAGGATCAGAAGGAGAGAGAGAGAGAGAGAGAGAGAGAGAGAGAGAGAGATCACCTTGCAGAGAGGCTGAGTGATAAAGGTAAAAGTGCTCACCTGGTGGCTTACGGAAGAGGGTGAGTGGTGTAGCCAGAGTTAAGACACTATGCCTTTAATGAAATATCTCCAAATGGAAGTCAGGAGTGCACACGCCTCGATAAGCCTGATGTGCTTTTTATACCCGGCCAGCAAGTGCTGCTCTCCTCTTATTGTCCAAGTGCGTTTGCATAGCTGGCCAAGTGGCTCTGCTGTAGCTGCCTCGCTAACACTGCACCATGTTTGTTTTCCCCCGCAATGACGTGAGGCAAAATATTGGCCATATGTTCATCGACAATAAATTGGTCATGAGAGCAAACACGGCCGCCTCCTGTCCGGGCTTTTAGCTGCTTGCACGGCACAAAATCGCCAAATCTGTCGTTTCTACACAACTTTCTGGACTTCTTCGTTTAATCTGTGGCAGATTATTACAATAATTTCACACTATATGGATTAATCCAGTCATAACTGATTGTCTTGCAGGAGATTTACATTTACATGAGCTCATTTGGCTGATATGTTGTTTAATAAATCGTTTGGTTACCAAGGGCTTATACAGTCAAAAGGGCAGATGTGGCATGTTATTTGGGGAGAAAACACAGTTTACCTAAGATACCATGAGACAAGTGCTGACATCTGAGGTCAGAGTAGTTGTACTCTCAACTGGAAGAGATGTAAAGCGTGCATTAAGCTTTAACACTGATGTGCGTTTAAACCACCAGATAACAGAAGTGTTCATAAACTATAAATCTGATACAGTGATGTGATACAATATGAATATAACATTAATAAAGTAATATACACACTAGCCTTACACAACCTGTACAACATTAGCCACGAAAATGCTTGACATGCAATGTCCCTAATTTAACCTTCCTATAGAGGAATCGAACTGATGTCCTTTATTTTTTATAACAGATGTGCTGAACTCATAATGAGGTAAAATAAGTAAATACCAGTTTATAATATATATATGTTAGGCCTGTGGTAGTTGTGATGCCAAAATGCCATTTGTTCACACTCATTCCGGCCTACTGCCATCCTACGGGGCATTTCAAGCAATTAAGTGAACATGCAAACATTTGAGCTCCTTGGGTGTGTTTTTTTTTTTTTTTTTTTTTTGATTAACATTTTAATTAATGATATGCCCGGGATTTTGCGGGTCGAAAATATATTACTGCTACACAAATAGGATATATTTATTTTTATATAAATATGTCACCTTTAAGGGAAGTAATCTAAACTGGCATTTGGATGCCTCAAAACGCAGATAAAAACGGAAACGTCTTAAAATATTTGTGCTCACACTTATCTAAAGCGTTAATTATTCATTATTATTGTAAAATTAATTTTCATTCTGCCTGTCAGAAAAGCCTTGCGCAATAACTCCCTCTTTAACAATGACATCCCCTTTATTATGTATTTCTATGTATGTAAGTGTGTGTGTGTGTGTTTGTGTGTGTGTGTGTGTGTGTGTGTGAAAGAGAGAGAGAGAGATATTAGAGCCATGGAGAGCTAACCTCTCTTCTTTGCTAACTGAGGAGGGCAGCTTGAATGGGCAATTTTACTGTGTGCAGTCTGGAATCCACCTATTATAATGATGGTGTTGCCAAGTAATGCAGAAGTAAGAAGCAGTCAATGAAGAATACATTACTGATAGGTTTTGTAGGTCTCCACTTTACTGATGAAAGACTTAGATTAGTCCAGCGCTATCTCTCCTCTTAAGAGTACTGCTAAGACATCCCGAATACAAATAAATAAAACGGCCTCATTACAGCATTCAAATTCCACATTAACCTAAAGTAGCGGGTAAGACCTGCAATGTATTCATGCAGGTCCTAGTCAGTACAAAAATCCTTTCCACTCACCCTAGCATGTGAATCCTCTTGTGCCGTGGGAGTTCCATTAAATCTACTCAGAGGGCCAACTAAAAGACCTTCAGAAAGACGATGGGGAAGATAGACCCTTGTGGTCAAGCTATTAGGACTCATCCCTGCCCAAAGCCTGATGACTGAGACACTTCAGATGAGCCGGACAAGCACACAGAGCACATAAAGACACCAATGGCATGCCATTCTTTAATCTATCAGTTCAAGTTTCGATATATCAGCCACTCAAAGGAAGACACTCATGAGGAAGGAATGCTTCTCCACAAATGTAACTGAGAGCTTTGTGCATTCTCATCCAAGGGTGCACTCTGCGGAAAAATGTTCAATTAACACCCGGGTGCCCTTGTGCATTTTAGTGTGAGAAAGATTCCTGATCTTGGGACTTGTTCACACTTTACTTTTTGGTTAGCGTGATGACCACTGTTATCGACTTAAAAGGCACCATTTTATACTGCTGACTGAAACACATTTAAGGACATTTCTGATTAAAGGGTGCCTCAAGATGCCAGGTCACATGAATAAGGAATTTGCAGCACATTGGGCAATGATTTGAAAAGAAAGGATGGATTCTCTGTGAACCAGACAAAAGCGGTGAATTTAAAATCCAGCTTGATGCTGGAAGAGCAGTAATGCTGGTGAGGCCAAACCCAGAGAAGGCTCTACACCTTTCTGATGCCAGTGGGCCAATCAGGTGATGGCTGCTTGTCAATGTCTAAATATTTTTGTTACAAGCAAAAGAAAAAGAAAGCAACTTAGCCATCAAGTTACTGCTGTCAGTGCAGACCACTCAGAAGGTTATATTTTACAGTTATGGAAACTGTGCTGTAAAACTGTGGTTTAATGGTGGCCTCTGGACCCAATGGCAAAAATGGAAAAGTATTTTGAAAGTATTGGCTTTTTACTGCTACCAACTGTGTACTCAGTAAAAACATAATTGTATTTATAGATAACATTCTCCCAAAGCCTGGTGATGAGGAAGCCCTTGCTGCATTCATTTGTCACCATAAGCCTTTTCATGAAACTCTTTCTAAGACATACTACATATAGTTCATAAAATCTCTAGCAGACACATTTAATCTTGCAAACAAGCCCAGTTCATTGGGGTTGCTGAAAAAGTACATTTTAGAAAAAAACATTTCTACTATTCACTGTCAACAAAATTGAAAAAGAGGCCCGTAAAGGTCAAAATAGCCATAACCATAAGTCATAATATCATCAATAACAAATGTATCAACCAAAGGGCAATATAAAGATAGACTAATGACCAAAAGACAGTGCTCTTGACCAGGGCAACAGTACAAAGCACTGAAATGAAGCCTTTATTTTTAAGGAAGATGTGATTTTTTCAGTGTGGTGTTGAAGAAGGGTAGATTATAAACTAAATTTATACCATGACAATGGCACCAAAACTTCACAGAAATGAACAATGGTTCATTTAAAAACAATTTAGACAAACACTTGAAAATTTCCATGATTGCACATTTGTGCAGATTATTTGTGATTTAAACCGGGTGGGGGTGGAAGGGGGGGGGGGGGGGGGGGGGGAATCAATATGAACGTGTGGACAGCTTAGCCACTGATTAGGTGTCCTGCAATCACTCCTAAGAAGCTCAATTTTGATGCACATTCGGGTGGAAATCAAAACTAAACAGCACTTAGCTCATGTGCACCACACAAACTACAGACAGAACAAGTGAAGTCAAGAAGGTCCAAATCAACCAAATATCCAATAAACAATTGACTGACAGGTTTACACCTGTTTTTTTTTTTATGACTATATTATTGTGCTGCAACTCCAAATTCCACAAATTAACAGAGATGAATACTGATTATAGCAGGTTCTCTTTCTGGCTTCCTTTAGACATTTTTCGTTTCTTTTGTGATGGCAGAGATAGACTGTACATACCATTTCTGAATACTGCATCCTCTCTTGCCAGAATGCTGGACTCTGCCAGCCCGTCACTGGAAACCAATCATATGACCGACCTAAAGGATAATGAAGGAAAAGAAAAAGACATTTTTTGCAGACTTACAAGTATGGCAATCTTTGCTTGTATGGATTCAAATAGTTAAAGAATACTTCCTTCATACTTGTCTTTTTCTGCAGTTTAGCTAGTGGTAAGTGTGGTAAAGGCTGTTATACCTGCCAGTCAGACCTTCTGGTGTCACTGGCATGTCACATCACTTTGCCACGTCACATGGTAAATCATCTTCTCTGCTTCTCTTAAACAATGAAGAGTTTGGCTTCCACAGACCTGCCAATCTGTCTGCACAACTGTCCTTCACACACCATCTGCAAACCTCCAGGCTGCGAGCAGCTACACTGGCAATATGTTATCACTGTCCCCATGGTCCAGATAAGCAGGTTGTCCAAAGATAGCCATGGAAGTTTTCTTTCTATATGATACAGCCTATAAAAACGAAAGCAAATGAATTTCATTTCAGATTAAATTATTTTTGCTATATCACTGTAGTAGTGGCACAATAAGAAGATATTAAGTAGCCATCCTTCACACCATCAAAGCATAACAAGGGCTTACTTCACATTTCAAAAGAGCTTTCATTCCATTTCACTCACTTCCACGTCTGATGTACTTGAATATATCAGTCTTGTTTCAAAGTCCGTTCTAACAAAGAATCAAATGCCTGGAGAGTATTTAGACTTAAAAGATGCAACAAGATAATCCAAACTTCCTTTTAAAATTTCATTTTTAGAGATCACTATCTAAGATGAGCAAAGAATCACACCAGTTTTAAGAGATCATAGAAGCTTTCGCTGATTGAGACGCTGATAATTTTCTCCAATAATCCTTGCCTGGCAATGAACATTAGCTCTGCATAATTTTGTTGAATGAGGAATGACTAGACAACTGATTTATATTAGAATTTCCATTAGGTCCTCTACTTATCAAAACATTTTCAGAATGTCACTGTGAATTTCACACACACAAGAGGAGAAAGATCCCCCCACCCCACCCCCCCAATTTCTTGAGTACCTGATATCATGACTTTTAAAAATATTATGATTCACGAGGGTGTGCACATAATATTCTTCCTGTGGATTCTATGTGCGTATATGTCTCAGTTGGGTCTGCTTGTTAGGCAGCCGGAGTGTATTGGCTTTTGAATTAAGGTTGAGCTAGTGTTCTACTCCAGGTAGGCCGGCCATACAAAGAGACGAGACCATGGTATTAAAATGGTTGTAACACTCACCTTGAACCAGACATCACCCCAGAAAGACACACATTACCCATCTGCTTTTTCTGAAGCCTCTTAATTAACACATCGAAAATAAAAGCAGAGAAGAAGAGCAAGAAATTCAATGTGTCTTCTACAGATGGGCAGACAAATTTCTGGATAATTGTGCAGTAGATATACTCTTTATATTGGACCTATGATGGCAATTAGGACGTTTTGTGGGGAGGGGAAAACTTTCATCTAAAGCGGTCAAGATGACAATTTGTGATGATAGATTGAAGTCCATCTGTGAAGGGAATCAAATTTGCTGTCCATTCTTCAATACTGAAAGGGTGCTTTTATAAGGTGATATCAATTGAAAAATAAAATGTAAAGGACCTATGAAGAACTCACCTTCAAGCAACCTTAATTGGCCATCTCTTTATGAACATGTCTCCACAATGAAGGCAAAAAATCCTCTCCAAATATGCCATTTGGCATGTAGCAAAGCACATTTTAGATTTAATTAATAAAAAAAAGCTTCTCAGCATTTATATCTCAATCAGCTTAATGGCACTATGCAACACTACAATGTAATATTTACAAAATACACATATTATGTACACTATGATATTAAGAAGTGCATCATGTAGTTATAGCATAGAAATAGAAATGTGATTCTTTATATTCCTTAAAGATTACACTTATGTGCACAATGATGTGGTCTGGTAATAATACAGAAAGAGAAACTGAGCAAGTGAGAACAGGTCAGAGAACATGTGAGTGCCACTCCAATCTGCAAAGCCAGATGTGGGCTTTTACTCAGTAAATCTTTGAACTAAACAGACTCAATAAATTGAAAGCTGAAGAAGAAAGCTGGCCTATGTTGTCTGATTCTGATTCACAGACATGTCAGAACAGAAACATAAATGTTTGCCCCTCAAACAAATTAGCAAGAATTATTTGCATTAGAAGTCAACAATCACATTTTAGGACACCCGTTCCACTTTTTTTTTTTTTTTTGCATTTTGTGTTGTTTTAGGTGATTGTTGCCTGAGCAGTTAACATAATCTCAGATCATAAATTGAAGGGCTCTTCCACACAGACGTGCATCTTAGCCTCCTGTAATCACATTTTCTCAATGTTGAGTAGCAAAGTGACTTAGCACCATAAAAACATTTACTTGGCCTCCTACCTGGCTCTTGCCTTTGCTGCCATCTAGTGGTTGAAGGCTCACCGAGTGCAGGCCACACTGCTCAGCCCAAGTACAGTAAAAGTAGTGTATGCAGCACCACGTCTCACAGCTAATTATTGCCTTTATTTCTCACAGACCATAAATAGACACATTTTCAATGGGTGCCATGTAATGGGCCATTATTGGAATAAATGGGGTAATGGCATGGGTTTGTGACCCCCTTGGTGCGATGGGCCTCTCCATATGGTCACACCTGCCGAGAAAAGGTAATGTTTATCAGTGGACTTCCAGAGCATGGAGAGAAAAGCGAACCAAAATGGCTGTGAAGGTCAGGTCTGGTGGGCTACATCGGGTCAGTCACATCCCAAATTCAGCCATTTGCTAAAGCCACACTCTTGTGGTTGCCAGGCTACCATCTAATAAAGGTGGCAAAGCATGGCATCAGGGAAAACAGAAGTAAGATGTTGACTTTGAGATAAGTACCTCTTGAAATGAAACAGCACCATTACATCACATTCTAAACAACATTTTCAGAGGTGAACCTTAAATTGCCTGCAAGCAGGAGGGGAGGAAAAAAGTCTTTGTGTTGTGCATCTCTCTTAGTCACCCACATTTGCATAGCATTTGGGTTAGTTAAGGGCAATCAATTACTAATGTTTTAATTACAGCACATGAATGGGATAATATAATTCTTGCTGGTTTTAGGTTTATTTCTAGTGCATGAGTGTGTGCATATGCTTAATGTGCAGGCACTTGTAGGTCTTCTTATTAAAGTAAACAAAAGATAATTATATGTTCTCTTACTAAACAGTGGTTTGGCAGGTACTTAGAAAGTCATTGTTGAAATGATGACAAGAGAGGATATGGTCCTTCACACATAATGTAGCAGTTACTTTAAACACTACTGTATACGCTGTGACTGGTTTCGCCTCCCCACATTTCCCACTTGCTTGTATAGTGTCAATAGTCAAGAAAACTGTTTTTGCTGCTCTTATGGCTGGAAATCACACTTGACATGAAGGTACTTACACAACTGTACCTTTGTATGAGAAACAGCTCCCACTATACACAGCATCTGATAGTGAGTATCATCAGTTGCAGAAAATAAACCTTAAACTGGCACTGTCAGTGCTGCTTCTAGCTTTTTATGCGTTTCTCATATTCATATATGCTGCAGTGAACTTCCAAAATAACACTCAGTATTAAGCAGCTTCAAAATGGCTTTTGCCTGTATTTTATGATTGACTAGAATCAAAATAATGAGTGCAACACTCAACACTAAACGTATTGATAAGCAATGATAATCCTGTCAATTAATTTGGAAAACGTAGGTCACATACAGAAGATCTGCTACTGAGTAAAGCATCCATAATGAAGGAGTTCATAAGTTTGAGCTATATACAATTATATATAATTATATTACTGTTAATCAATTTTTTGTGCAAGTCTAGTTTTTTTTTAGCTAATGACACTGGACCCTGATATTTTCCGTTCACAAAACAAATTTACAACTAGATATAGAATCACAAAAATGGTATTTTTGTGCAGTTAGGGGTTGGGATAACTTCCAATAACTGTTAGCTAACTTCTGCTAATGCTAGCAAGTTGTCTAGTTGTTATCCAGACCAGTGTCAATAAACAACAACAACCGATATAGCAATAATTATTTCATACACTCTCTATGATCTCTGATATAACTGTTAGCATGGCTAGGCATTGATTATTAGGGCTAAGCTAACAGCAGCTACCTCTGCTGAAAATATTAGCTAACTAGCCATGGCTCTAATTCAGCATCAGCAGTTAACACTGCATCAAATTCTTACAGCTTTGCAGCATGCTCCACTCATAAGTTATACTTCGGGGTGTGCCCAGGTATATTGACGAGTGCTCAAATATATTTTATCTTAATTTTACTTATTAATTTGTTCAGAGAAAATAATGATGAGTGGGAGGGGGAGAGAAGAGTAGAAATAGCTTAACAAACTAATGAGAGAGAGAGAAAAAACAGGTGGAACTTGGTAAAGCATTTCCCTTTAAAGGTTAAATATTCATGAGTTTGTTATCTAGCTATTAATTTTGAATAGTTAAAAAAGTTGATAAACTGTGTTGCCTTTGATATTCATAATTGTTTTCTATGCACAAATAGGACAGTCCCCTAGAATATGTTTATAAAACCTCTAACCTAGACTGATCTACTGAACTTATGTGTTATGCTAAATATTTGCAGACTATTTCACCTTGTTGGTTCCAATTCAACATCGCAATACAATAAATTACTTTAATGTAGCCACACAACACATTTTCAAGCAGCACAATGTGACCAACAGATGAAGGTAACTCAAATCAATATTAATTTCATGTTACCAGTAATATGTGGCAAAGTGAAAGCCTTTTCAGATGCCTAACTGTTTAATTTTCATGATTTTCAATGATTAGAGAGGAACTGCTTGCAATTCATACCTTTTCATCTACTAAAATTATAGACCATATTTTAAGGATTTCTTACTGTAACATGTTTAGACTACATCATGTTTGGGATGTCTGTATGATTTATGACCTCTCTCATCAACTTTGACCTCTCTCATCAACGTGGCTTTTTTGGCAGCAGAATCTGCTGCTTTCTGGATGTTTTTTGTTTTTCACACCATTCTATGTAACTATTAGACACTGCTGTGTGTGAAAATCACAGGAGATCAGCAGTTTCAGAAATATTCAAACCAGCCTTACCATGGACAGTTCTTATGCATATGCACTGTGCTGATATTATGCATTATGCTGGTGCCACATGATTGCCTGGTTAGATAATTCCATGACTGATCTGGTCTGGTCTACAGGCGTTCCTAAAAAAAAAAAAAAAAAAAAAAAAAAGGTGGCCATGGCCAATAAGTGCATGTCTCATACGCATCTTACCCAAAATACTCAAGGTCCCCCAACCTCCCACAGCTATATGTCAGATCTGTGTGAAACACCGCTTTTATTTATTTACCCACAGTAATTTTTTTTGTGATATGTGAGATGATTCAGCAGCAGAAAATCAGTGATGCCAAGAGGTTCCTGCTGGAAACTGAGATATATAATTACTTTTAGAATACAAGGTTTGTTTTTATTATATTTAATAACAAAACTGATATATAATTAAAATATGCAAAAAATAAAGTATGCCATAAATTACAAGCATTTTTCCAAGTGCTTCTCCTACATAAAGCAATACAAGGGTCATTTAATCAAAACGTTTAGGAAAAATATGTTCATAGACTTAAATTAGGTGACTGTAGGTAGAGCATGGAATCTTCATCTTTTTAATTAAAATGGACAAATATTACAAACATGCTAATGGCAGTACAATGAAATTCATTCAGAATTCATTCATTTACAAATGAAAAAAAAAAAAAAAAGGTATAACTTACCACTGGTTTCCACATTTAAAGTAAGGTGAAAACTTAATATGGAAAAAGATGGGAGTCTCAGGACAGCGAGTGCTACTGGGTTAGGTTTTGAGATGTGCACACTACACCTCTGATTTAGCGCTTCTTCGTGCTTTTTCACGTGGACAGAGGAATGGAAGGGCTCCTCTCTGGAAGGGTGATATTTGCTACACCAATTAAGTACTACAATGATGCCTAAATTTCATCTGTGGGTCACACAGTTTAAAAGGTTGTCGGATTGTCTTAACCTAAAGGACATAATAATAGAATTTCTCAGCCAGATAACCACTTGACATGTGTTTTTATATAACCTTTGAGACCTTGGAATTATAAAGTTCTATCTGATGTGGAGTATAAATTAGTTCATATAAGGAATATGCACCAGGTACATACACCATACCACTACAATCTGCTTTGACCTTATTGTGAGTCAAAACTGTATAGTTCAGTATATTACAAATCACAGAATTGTCAAACAGCACCATATAAAATCAGTGCAGCTGCTTCTCAACCGTCATCTAGCCCTCCAGTATTGTCCACATTGGGGACCCCAGTGTGCTGTACAATTCTTTTCAACACCAGCCATCAAAGCAAGCCCATTTTAAAGGGTGCATTTCTTTTTCAAGTTCTTTTCAAGAAAGTGATTGTGTTGCTGGTGTGGTTACCATACCTATTGCATGAAGAAACTGCACTAAGCACTGGAAAAGCTTGAGAGATTCTATAACAATTTCACAAGTAATGTTCTAACATAGCCAACATACCAGACATTTCAGTGAATTGGTTTTAGTGAACAAAAATTGCAGTGGTTGCGTATGGAGCATCCTTTCCTGTGCCATTTAGGATATAAATGCTTAAATATTGTTTATTCATCTTCAGATTACAGTCTATTAATCATATTGTCTGTGGAGAAAAAAAAAAAGTACAGCTTGTAAAATAGTTTCAAATTACTGTTTCGGAAAAACGTTACCTGACTAACTCCAAATTGGACTACTGACATAATTGATGTGCTATAGTTTGAGGCATTGGAGGAAAATGGGCAAGGGTGTTGCAATATGTTGACAGAGGGTTCATAAATTGGTGAATTCTTCCCTATTCTCCTATCACCTGAGGCCTTCAGAACAGTGTACTGAATTAGAGTGTTCATCAGGACAGAGATTCCACAGGACCCAGAAAAAGTAGTAGGAGTTTTTTTTTTTTTTTTTTTTTTTTTTTTTTTTAACTTTGATGTGGATGTTCATATACAAAGAAAAGCCTTGTTTTTTTACCATGTAAGTGCACTGGATGTGGCACATTTACCACTTTTGTTCATTCACTCAGTGAATGCTTTATACTGGTCTGGGTTACCGTGGATTAAATGACCAGTTTGCTTAAAATTTGGGAAATAGAACCAACTAAGTTTGTTACAAAATATCGTGGGCAGGTGCAAACAGTGGGTGGGATTGGTCAAACGTTCTGCAGTATCGGGTGGGATTGAGATTTATAAACAGTCCCACACGTATCTCTATACTGACCGACCAAGGAGCTGCAATTAAGGTGAAGAAAACACACAAAGTAAAAGCTGTGTACATAAAAAGGGGCTGATGGACAATAGGCAGGGCAAGGCCTATTCAGGACCTTGATCCTCAAGCACTGACCAGAGGTCTTCTACAAGCACTGAGAGGAATTGTTTATAGGGAGATTTGGGTGGGGTGAGTAAGGCTTGTGTCGGGTGAGGACTATAAGTGTCCAGAGAAGAGGCCGCTGCGTGTTGCTAGGATGTAGCTGAGTGGCCGTGAAGGGCCCAACTCTTGTTCTATGCAACAATTGAGGTGTCAGGCAATTATCATGTATGACATCTCAAGGATTGCTGGTGGGGGGTTGCTAGAAGCTGCCTCTTCATGTAGAATAGCGTACACACCAAAGGATTCTACTAATACACATTAGTTTCTTTTTAATTAATTATACAGCTATCCCAAACTTGTCCGTTTCTGTAGAAGTCTGTAGAAAAAAAGTCTCAAGTGAACTGTAGATGAACCTATGTATTTTCACAAGTTTCTGTGGCTTGATCTTTACAAACTATGTAATCTGCTGAATCTCTGCTCAAGATCATGGGAATGATTTATCACGCACATTCAGGCTGTGGTCCAATTAAGACCATCCAAGCTCATGAGTCAATCCTGACTAAGAAGAAATAGACCTTTAATACCTCTCACACTTCTTACTGTTAATTGCCTTTTAACCACAGTGCCACCACCTGACATTCCCAGCAATGAGAAACCGAACATTGTCAACCTCTGGTTCTCCACCTTTAATCTGCTCTTACTCAGGGTTACGCAGGGTCTCCTTCACTTCAGGTAGGGACACTTGCCCTCCATGTCCCCTCTGTCCATGCAGCCCCAGCTGCTTGCTTCACTTCACAATACCGCCATCCTCATCTGGCACCCAGGTATCAAAGAAAAAGTGGTCCTTCTCTCTTGTTTCTTCATCAAACAGTCCCACATTAGCATTTTCTCATTAGTCAACACTTTTATCATTCAAATTTGTAGATTATCACTTGTCCTAGAGATGAACATAGGTTGCCCTTGACAACAAAATGGCAGACATGGCTCTCTCCAGCACTGAAGCCACCTGATGTGATCCAGCGCCAACAGCTCCATTGTTGCATATGGCAATAAAACAAATTCTGTGAAAATCAAGCCTAGGAGGCTGTGTGGAATTTTGAGCAATGCACATTAGGCTTGGTCTGATACATATAAAAATTTGTTTGGTCCTCCAACAACTTAAGAAAAGTTCACAAACAAAAGCTTTAAAAAATATTTTATGCCATATTTGTTGTGCATCTTCTTTTTTATATTATAAATGTTTCAGCGCTGTGCTGCATTTAATGTTTTTAAATGTTGACACGGACATCAACAAATTCCTAGCTATGTATATTTAAAAGAAACTAAAATTTAAATTTAAATAGCTAAAGTAACCTATTTATAACCATAACTAATATACTCATTCACTTCAGCAATACTTAAACCCCGCATGGAGGCCACGGCTTTGGCACAGTCCACACTGTGACAAGCACTGAGGAAAACATCAACAATTGATTGATGGTCCAGTGGCAATTGCTTTCTCATTAAATCACATGAATGCATCTGTCTTCACACAAAGCCATACATCAATGGTGGATGTACATGGGGTAGGACCCAACAACTGTTGCTTTCACTCAAACAACTGGTACATTATACTGCAACAAATATATATTTTATATTTTTCATTTGTGCAGTTTTATTAACTGGGAATATTCACTTCAAAATGAACAGCACATTATTAAGTCTTCTAGTGGCTCTTAGGTTTTTTTTTTCCCTTATCAGAGGTTTGTATCAGCGTGCAATTCATCTCTAGCCATTCTTCACTCGGAATATGTTTTATATGAGGCCCCATTTATCATCTCCTGTCAGCCCTTAAAGGAGGCATTATTCGCTCTAGAGTTATAAAGTGGAATCATTAAACAGTTTTTCATTTAATCTGATGCAATAACGGCCTACCGTTTATTGGATTGTGAAAAAGAAAATAGTAAATACAATTGTCTGTCAAGATGAGGCCAGATAGCAGACCTTGCCTTGCTTCCAGCCGTGCACAACTGAAATGAAATTAGAAGGTGTGTAGAGGCTCGACGTGATCAGATTGGCTTGACTCTCAAATTGAAGGGGACGAAGTAGAGCAGGCAAGCGGTGATGAGTACAGCAAAACCTCTATGAACTGCATAACAAACATGCAACCTCTATGCCTTTTTTTTCAGCGACTTCAGTCAAATCAAATGCACATGTCTTTTCAAGTAAAGGAGAATGATTTAACACCCTGCTACAACACAGATTCCCATAATGTTTGGTGAACTCCATTTAATGTGCATCTCAAAAGCACTGCCTTAACATAAGGCAAATGTCTGCAACCATTGAATGTAAAGAACTGAAAAACTGAAAAACAGCTGGATAGACTGGTGCCCATGGCAGGAAAAAAGCAAGCTACTGGAAAAAAAAAAGTCTTTCTCTGCATCAACTTCATTCATGCATCGTATAACATATTTGCATTTTTTTTTTTAAGAAGCTTCTCAGAGAGCTCAAACTTCAATGATCTGAACTCCAATGACAGAAAGGCCAAAACAAGTTAAAAGAATGATTAATATTGAATGGGCAAAGGAAAAAACAATGCAAAAAAGTACTGCTAAAGAGTAAAGGAGTTGAGAGATTTATTTCAGTCACCTACACAAAATTATAAAACAGAGTAAAGAGAATGCACTTCTGAATTAGAATTCATAAACATCTAAACAGTTCATGATCCACCCTGTACCCTGCTGTCTTCGGAAAAGAATGGGAAAAGACTGCCACCCTCTGGCTAATCAGATCACAGACATGGCAAATCTTCAAGGTCTTAAGATTAAGATGTACATACGCACATAGAACAGTTTTCTGCTGGGGTCTGCTCATCTATCGACCACATTCTAAGCCTTAACCCACAAATGTAGGCCTACAATCTCAACTGGGCTACATCATTCCAGCTTCTATGAAAGCTAAATTACTGACTAGTAATGTTAATAAACACATGGAAGAGTGGTTTTAAATTTTGCAATATGAAAGACTCTTTCAAGTAAAGAGCTAAGTTAATAAAAAATAATTTGTAGATAAATAAAGATCTAAAATCATTCAAAGTCTTTGAGCTACCGACATTAGATTCAAAGGCAACATGCGTTTTGTGGATGTGTATATAATTCCTCTCCACATCGACCAGTGTCCATGTCAGGCATTGAGAGGTGTGGAGGGAGGAGCTTTTCCTCCTTTCCTCCTTTTGCAAGCATGGCCTTGTGACTGCTTTGGCAGAGATAGATAGTGCCTTTATTGTGTGTGCACACAACCCTACAGTGAAGAACCAATTACACATAGAGAATACAGTATGAAGGTCAGCTACAGATCTGGTCTCCTTTCATAGCTCTTCTCACAAAACAATGTTGATGGCATGCAATCCCACTGCCTAGCCTGCACTGCCAGCTACTGGTGGTGGAAAGGAAACTTCATCTCAGACATTATAGAGTCTGAGCAGAGGAAAAGTTTATAAATATACTTTATCATACTTTTCTCACAATTAAGAAAAATGATACACAAAATGATCTTTAATTTTTTTTCACTTTCCTTTGAAGACTGACACCTGCTTGTAAAGTGACATCTATCTTCTTTTTTTTGCATTATGATTCAGTCATAATGTGTATTAATGTAACCAGTAACATGGGAGTGTCAGTGTTGCACGCTGCTTGAACATGAAGCACAAAAGATAACCTCAGACTCTGGCCAATAACTGACAATGTGGTTTGATAGGTTCCAAGGGTGCAACCTAATAACACAGTCCAGTAAGGAATTTCTACTCAAGGATATGAGAGATTATTTGTCCAGGGAGATTACAATCACACATATAAAGCTATCCAGAGTATTTTCTAAACACAGAAGCTGTTTCCAGTGTCCACACCGATAAACTCACAACATGGTCTGACTCTTACAAATCCATGACACTTCTACTTTACTGCTAGCTATCTACACATAAACTTGTAAAGGCCATAGCAGAATATACATGACAGGCTAAAGTCATACAGGTCCCTTATTTCTGTGTCTGTCTGTTATCACAAACACATTACCACAGTTTGCTGGCATTCTACTTTTATCTTATTGCTGTATTTATAACCAAAGACAAGTAGCCTCACTCTGTGCCCTTTGTATTTGTATAAACCTATATTCTGACATCACTAATGTCATGTGTGTTAAAAGTTTAATGTGTCTAGACTTTTGTTCTAGAGGTGTGCAAGATGCACCTTTAGTCAGAACAAAACTGCAGAAATGCAAATAAATAAATAAATAAATAAAACAAAACAATGATTTCTAGATGGACTTATAGATTAGTATTCACAAAATGCAGAAGAAGCTTTAAATTGCATGTAGGGATATCATATACACAAAAAGACATGAATTCAAAACTTATACTGAATTAAAAAACTTTAAATGTTTTGACACACATGTATGCACGTGAACATGAGGATAGATATTTAATGGATTATATGAATTTAAAGAGTGCTTCTTGAGTGAACTAACCAGTAGTGCCAGTTGGTCGAGCTATGTGAAAATTACTGTTTCAGTGGTCAGTCTAGACTGGTCTATTAACTACCTGGAGCATCAGTTAGCTCCTGCTTTTGCCCCAGTATACCAATCATGGGGTAAGCTCTGATCCCAGCACATCACTCACCACAATAAATTGATCACTGAACATGGATTGATTGATGAGTTAGACTACATGAAGCAGACTGGCCCAGGCCACTAGTAGGGAGTGGAGGATGCTTTGTGTACAAGCAACAGGGCAACTAAATGCAGCAGGCCTACTTGACTCAGCTGTCATATATAACAGCTATATATATATATATATATATATATATATATATATATATATATATATATATATATATATATATATATAACAGCTATATATATATATATATATATATATATATATATATATATATATATAGCTGTCATATATATATATATATATATATATATATATATATATATATATATATATATATATATACATATATATATATATAATTTGGTCTCCAAACCAAATAAACAAAGTGGCACATACTTTGCTTCTGGGGGAAGAAAAAAAAAAAAAAAAAAAAAAAAAAAAAACTTACCTGACTCATAGTGACTTATCAAATAAAAGCAGGACAAACAACTGTTTTATTTTCTAAAATTCCCTCTTCTAATGGGAAAATAAAGACATTTTCCCATGCGAAAAGTGACACAACCATTGCAGTTAGCATGTTGTAAACTATGACGTTAAATGGCAAGTTTTCACGTCACAAGTGCTGAAGGCTCTTGCTAGCATTCTGCACTGCTTACCTGTTCAAAACATAACCGTTACTGTCGGCCATCTCTCTGCAGACTTTTCCCTGCTTTTCTTTTCTTTTTTTAATTTCTTGCCCTCTCAGTCTCCTGAGACCTAACCTATTCCATTTACACCTTCAGCTTGTAAATACCGCATCATCCGCTTTTACTTCTCGCCAAACCGGAGCTGTAGCATTTCTGCTCTGATTTACTCCCTTTGACTAGAAATACAAACTTGATTGTGGGCGTTTAAATTTTTTTACTAACCTCCTAACGCTTGTTCGTGGAAATATTATGTAAATATACGTATCAAATTACTTTGTTTTTGCGCTATAACGTTAATGTTAACTGCCCTAGACGTCAGACACACGCTTCCGGTACTTTATTTAATTACATTTTATTGGCTAATAGCTGCTATGGTGAGAAACAGGATTAACCAATCAGCATCAAGCATTTTTCACGTAGCTCTGGATTTATAGGGTAATATCTTATGTCATTTCCGCCGAATAATTAGCAGCTTATTTTAACAATTTTCAATGGAACTCTTATAAAGGCATTTTTAGTGTGTATTTTATTGTTATTATTATTTATTTAAAGTTGTTAATGTGGCAAGATTGGATGACGATACTGGAGAGATGAAAACCATTCTTCCAGCTGCTTCTGTAGGTGATTTGATGATGTTGGTAGTGAGCAACAAGTTGATCCTTGTTGACTTTGATGATCCAAGTCGACTAAGAAGTCAATCCAAAATCTCACACAGGTTTTAATTTGGGTTGCCTGCAAAGGCCATCACATACATTACATAATTTTCATACTCATTTAATTTCAACCCATTCAGTGAATCATCATGTCCAGTGGATGGTGACATTGTCATCCTGGAAAAGAACACTCCCATTAGGTTAGAAATGTTCATTATAAGAGAATCAGCAAGAATAACTTTGTATTAATTGACAGTGACCATTCGCTCAAAGCATACAAGTGGACCCACACCATGCCACCAAAATGTCCCATTTAAAATTATCCAACCATCTGTCCAGTATCTGGTGCTTTTTCTGTGTGGCTGGGTCACCCTACAAACCAGCTGCCATTTTTTTCTACCTCCATCTTAACAGCAGGACAAAAGTTGGGTTTTTAGCAAGTTTGCTAAGATCACATTTTTCCCCTGACAGCACATGTCCATTCAAGCTTGTTAGCTAGCCGGGTAACAATAGCAGGTAAGTTGTACTTCAAATTCTTTTAGAAATCCTAATAAGTTGGCTCATGTTAGATGCTGGGTAACAGTAAAACATTTTAGGACAACTGCATCCTAAACTATTTAAATACATTATTGTTATTGATAGTTTTGAATGTATAATAAAATTATGGTTTAAATGTGTGTCTGATTTACATTATATAATCTTAAAGTTATTTAAGTTCAAAGCCACATACAAGTTTTTTACTTGTTAATCATGTACATTACATACCATTTTTTACAGATATTACTGAAAAGAAAAATATGAGAGTTATTAAAAATAACTTATTATTATAACACAAGAATAAAAATAACTCTCATATAAGGTAATATTGACCCAGTGTTCTGGTAAATATGAACCAGTATTTGGGTTAAATTAACAGCCCATCTTTTGGGTTATATTAACCAGCAGTTCAGTAGCTATCTAGCCATGTGGATTAAAAAAACAAATCTTTTTTTGGTGTACACCACACCAGCACTTGCCCACTTGTTGAGAATATTGACTCATTTAACCATATCACATTTGTCCCCATTTCTGTAGACAAGCACACCAGTTAATTCTTATGTATATTTGTCTTTTGTAATGCAGGGTCCATTGCAACCCTACTGTAATACCTTACTAATATCTCTTACCTGAGGAACAGTTGCTCTTGTTATTCCTTATATATTGCGCCAATGCACAAGCATCACAATCACTGAAAGTGTGCTTTCAACTACAATTTCCAACTCTTATATACCTTTACATAGTTCTAAATGCAGATGTCACTGACTGAAGCTTCTTCTACCTATACCCCAATGATGAGACCTCTTTCTAAGTCACTTAGATCTTTTCTGGTGCCAGCTTGATTCAGAATTGCTCAGCATTTGTTATGCCACAGAGCATGGTAGGTTGTTAATTGCTTAATTGTATCATGCGGTACACCTGTCTAAAAGTATATAATGTTTCTTCACTCACTGATTTAGGTTTTTCCTTGAATTTGTCATCCGTCTGTATATCATGCCACATTTCACATTTCCATATCTGAATGAAAAGATCATATTTTCACATGCAAAAAAGAAGGCAAAATTTGTGATTATCATTAGGCATATGTCTATATAATTGATTGTAGCGCGGTTCAGTCTTTCCTTATGTGCTTATTCTTATTGTGCATAAGTATTTATAGTTCTCCTTTTTATGGCGAATGTGTTGTATCCAATCATGTCCAGAAGGTGGTGCATTTGTTCAAGAAGAAGTTGGACTGTATAGACCTCTGCTTATTCACTGGATTCAAGGTCAGAGGTAAGTTTTAGGTCTTGGATATCATATTTGAAAAATATTAAACCAAATAAATTTTAAGCATTGTCAGCAGAACATGATATTAATCAGTATAAAGTGTTTTTATTTCTGTACATTGTACATTTCATATGTCATTATATAACTGTAAATCATAGCATCCATTAAAATGTCTAGTGAAGTCAGGTAAACTGAGACATCCAGCTTTGCAACCTTAGACCAAGATCCAATTTACTGGACTTTGTCCTAGTCATCATAATATAACTCAGCCCAGAAATACTGCCCAGTACATCTGCAGGTTTAATATTTTTAAGTGAATTATTTCAGATTACATCAGATTTTTGTTTTAAATAATTGTTTCCAATAATTTATGAGGAATAACAAAAACACAGAAACATTTCTTATCATCATCATCATCATCAACTAGTCTATTAATAATACTAAACCGATGTAATTTCATTACGATGCCAAAAGTTTATATCCTACTGACTGACCAACCCTGTGCTCTCAAATCTACCTGTGTACAGTTGCGTGCAAAAGTTCCCTTAGTGATGAAGACATTTAGGGAGTTTGTTTGACTGATATTCCTTCATTATCACAAGTACAAAACTTCATTCAATATTTTCTATTTACTTTACCTTATATTTTGAATTTGTGTGTTGTTGCAGAATACTTTCACATTTTATTTGTAAAATTGTTAAGTTGTAAACTAGAGGTAGAATTTCCATTTCCCCATTGAAAAACCAATGCAAATTCAATGCAAACTTTTGCCTTCAACTGTACAAACACAAACATCAATATCTGTATTCAAATGTGACAAAGATGAGCACAAAACATATGTGCATTCATTTAAATGTGATGGAAAAGATAAATGTCTACAGCTTCACTAGAAAAAAAAATTTAACAAGTTTATAAGATAAGGAACTTGGTGGAGGCACAAGATGATTAGATATGAACATTTTTACCCTTTACCATGGATTTCTTTAAGGCCTGATTTTGCAATTAGATCATGTTTCCACTGGTGCCTCACCAATCTCATCTCACCTCTATTGCTTTCACCTAAACTTGATATGACAGAGGGAGACATGCCAAGAAATGATGGGGTTATTTAGGGACGCTTTTACTCACCAATCACTCCTTAACTGCCCTAAAACTAACCCCTACTTTTAATTAATCAGTCTGTCAATTTGAAATGTTGTAGTCCAATGAAGGTTTTTTTTCTTTTTTTTTTTGGGAACTGTTGTAGTTCCAGTAGTACATTTATTTATTTATTTATTTATTTTATCAGGTATAATATGTAATAAAATAAATAATATAATATTTACTTTATTACATATTATAGATAGTGTACCTCATAAAATCATTATTTTTTTTAGTTACAGTTAATAACCATTGGGTTTTAAAGCAAATCTGATTTGATCATGCTTGGATAAAATGTTTGATCTAATAAAAAAAATTTTGGGGTTACTATGAATGAGAAATAAAAGCTATTAAAGCACCTAATGGGATCTTTCAGAGAAAAGAAAGCTTGTTTTGGCTCTCATCCAAATGGAAAAAGAAAAAGAAAGACAGTTTTCAGGTACGGTGAATCATCCTCAGAGTAAAAGTGGACAGTGACAAATTCTTTTCTAACTTTAACTCAAACATGTTCCCTCAAGAATGCTAATAATGTCATGCTTGATTTAGTCTGAATCTCAAGAGACAGCCTGTATCATTTACAACCTGTTTAGCGAGTTCTAGACATGACATTAAGCTACCCAGAAGTCCTGTAAGCTGCAGGCCTACTCCAAGCTAATTCACTGACTAGGAGAAGAAATAAAAATGAATATGCATATGAAAAGTTCAGAATAGGTTAGGGGTGAATACAAGTGAGATTTCATAATCTAACTAGATTGTGTAACTGCCAGTGGGTATGGTCCACAACATGATTTGTAATCCAACTTATTTAGCTGTAGTTTTTAATGCATGGATGCATAGATATATGCTAAATCCCTCTCTCACCCACTTCTGAAGGAATTCTGATCAATCCTGCCCTCTCTCATCTACATGAAAGTAAACACTGTATGATCACACAACATTTTGGTTTGGTCCTGCGGAATCCCACTCCTAATGCACATTTCTAATGCATACTATACAGAGAAGTACTTGAGTATACAATTAATTCAATATCTGTTGTTTTTATTGTAGTGTCCACTATGAAGAATGATTACACAACTAAGTTTTTTCTAGTCTTAAAAGTATTCTGTTTAAAAATGTATTGTAAAAAATGTGTGACATTAGCTGCAAATTCCACAAGGGTACAAGAACAAAGCGTCATTTTTCTGGGTAACTAGCTAGCTAGCTAGCTGATATCTATACAGCAAAGAGACAGATAACCTTTCATCAGTGTTAAATCCCTTTACATTGTGGTAACAGCTCTGCTTTTTATTCTTATTTTTGGCCAAATGGCATAACACTGACCCTGTTGCAACACTTGGCAGAAGGTGCTCATAAAAATTATACCTTCTGGGAACTGCACTGCCAATTTCATGCACATGGGGGTGCCCTGACAATTAATAACACAACTTTCCTATCCGTATTTGTTCACTGTCATTCAAGAGGTTTTGTATGATTGCTTTCATGTCTGCAAAAACTAATTCAGCCTGTAAGGGCATGTGCTGACTGATCACCAGTCCCGCATTATGTGGGAGAGTCTTGAAAATTGTAGGTTTGTCTGTCATCCCACACAAACCAAATGGCCCACATTTCACTGATGGTATATACAGTACTGTCCAAAAGTCTTGGGCACCCTATTTTTTCTAATACAAACTTTGTTATAGATTTTTATTTTATGACTTCTACATTATTGATTCAGTAGAAAACATTTTAGATTTCCAAACATTAGTTTTCCAGCACAAAATTAAATGTTACAGAAAAATGTTTGTATGTCAGTAAAGAAAGCAGAATATTACATAAGAGACACTTTTCAGACAAAAAACATAATGAAGGCTGCTGGGTTTTGCTGCAAAAATAAGAAGCAAGTGGGACAAAGTCTCCAGAAGAACTGTGACTGCTTCTGCAAGATGCTCAGTAACACTTACAGCTCACTTCTTTATAAAACTGCACAAATTGTACCTGAGACTTTTTTTTTTTTAAAGTGAAGGATTGTCACACCAGATATTGACTTTGTTTCAATTATTACTGTTTACTGCTCTTTATAGTATTTTTTAATGTAGAAACATTCAATTTCATTATTTTTGAAGGCATCTTTGCTCTACAGCATTTCTTTGCATGTGCCTAAGACTTTTGCACAGTACTATATATACACATACATATATAATATAACATACATATACGTAGATAATATGTGAATTATAATAATGTAATTTGCCTTGTGTTACTTTTCTAACAAAATGTGTGAATCTCCTAAATGAAGTATATGAGTGTTATCATAAAATTGAACTGAATTGAATTTCTTCTGCTATTATGCATGCTGGCAGATAGCTACCTGCAAAGAGATCAGTTACAAACCTATTACTGTCGGTCTTTATTTCACAACAGAGAAAAGCTAATTGCCTAGGTATTGGTGTTTTAATCCTATATAAAAGAATCCTACTATAATCATATAGTATTAAGAAATTGATTTGCCACAAGGCTCCTGAGCCTAAAATGTTTCATAATTAAATAACAATGGATAGAAAGGTTTCAGTGACTTCATCATGAATACAGTGTCATAACAGCAAATAGAAATGAAAATATGTGAAATACAGACACTACTGGAATGCTTAGCTATCAACAATTATTGACAGAAAGGCGTAGGATTGAGTTGCAGATTTTACAACCTAATTTATATGAAGTCCATCAAAAATGTCTCTTATTCCAAACTCCAACATCTGTGTTAGAACAGGCTGACAAAGAACAGCCTGACATCTAAGCAATGAAGCAGAAATTCAGACTAATTATGTATTTTTAAGCAGTAAATTTAAGGTCTTGTGAGTGTGTGTGTGTGTGTGTGTGTGTGTGAGAGAGAGAGAGAGAGAGAGAAAGTCCAGCAAGTCCAGAATGTTTGTTCTGACTTGAAGAAAGCATGTTGAATTCTGCTACCTGCATGAGATTTTCACATTCATTCCTCTGGGATAAAATAACATATCATCTATCACTTAAACAATGGAAATCCCCTTGTCTTTGGATCACTCCTGAGCATTTAACAATTTAAACTGTAATGTGGAATTAGAAATGCACTAGAATATATAAAACTGCTATATAATGAGTGTGGCGTGCTTTACAGAGCATCAGATTGTGTCCTGAACTTCCTTGTAAATGAACTCATATATTGCCTGCCTAACAAAAAAGATAGTTGCAAAAGGAATAAAATTGTTAACCATTTGTATATAAAACCCCATTCACATAAAAGAAAAAAATGTCTAGAATTTTTATTACCTTCTATTTAGAAAATATGGTTTTAATGGGAAAAATATATACATGGGTAACATAAGTAGCCTAAATAGGTACATGATTTTACTGGGATGAGAAGATCAATTATTAGCACAGACATGGATCATGATTTATTATTTTTTTAAATCCAGATTTAACAGAGCATTTACCTTAAAAACAGAAGCCGCTCAAATGTGTATTTTTGTTGGCAATATAACTGTAATTTTTTTCCACAAACTGAAATTGCATTTATTCAGCATTGCCTGCCACAACGTTGAAGGTTGATGAATCCTTGTGTAACTTCACAAACAAGCCAGCATTATGCAGACATGGGGCTTAACTTATGCAGCTTTCAACAAAATCATCGAAATGACAGACGACTAGCGGCACAAGTTTGTGTGCATTTCAGGAAGTCAGTAGACCTCTTATGTGAAATATCGAGTCAAGGGTTTTGCTGATCACCCAAAACAAACCCACACCCTGGACCAACTGGCACTCACACAAGGGCAGAAATAAGGGATCGTATTTACAGATATCTGGCTGCTGAGTGTAAATGTGGTGAGATTTAAAATAATATTTAAAAAACCACAGCTGCAATTTCAGTAAATATATTAGCTAAATATCAAAGTTACAATCATGTCTTTTATTAACTTTTCTTTCCTGTTCGTGTCTGTCCTTTTGGCCAAACATATCTGTCAAACTCTGTACCATGCCAACAGTCCCATGAGTGTGCAATCATTATTAATGTTTCTAATCTAATCAGTCTTTGTAAAATTCCCAGTGTCGAAAAAGCAATACATAAAAAAAATCAGTTTAAAACAATGTGGAAACAAGACCTCATAGCCAATTCCATACAATTTTTTGTTACTTATTTCAGAACCACAATTCTGCAAAAATCTAATTACATCTTACCATACAGATATCAAAGCTGTAACTGCGAAAAACAGCATTGTTAAATTGTGGTGTCCGAATTCTTATGTTTTTTTTCCCTTTCCCTTTTAAACATATCTTTGTTTATGCTTATGAATACATACATGAATGAATACATACAATTTATGCTCACATAAAAGTGTTCGAGTATTTTTTGCCAGTCACCGTAATATTAAAGGTAGTAGGAGAGATTGTGTTTTACATGGTTTCAAATAGCCACTGCCTGTTACACTGACACATACGGAATTTGCCTCCTCCAGGTTTTCCTAAGCCAATTAATTGTTGAATGGATAAACTGCTAAAAGCATACACAACCCCTGTATGTACTGTAACATAAAACACTTGTCTGTGGCCTGGATGTTGTGTAGGTGGAAAATGAAATCTTGAAAATTCCAGTGAAGAAGCTGTCTTCTTCTCATGTGCACACAGACAACAGATGAAGGTGTGGTGATACAAAGCATCTAGCTTATCTGCAAGGATTCATAACCTGAAAGACACAGACAAATCCTAGAGACAAGAGAAAATTTTAAACCTAAGTGCATAGATAGTAACACAATAAATTTAAAAAGTACAAAAGGCACATAATGTAAGGCAAGTGCAAAGTGAGGTTTTATTTTAGGTACTGCTTTAAGAGTTGTGGAAGGAGTACAGACATCTGGCTTTTCAGAGTGAGAGAGGAAGCTCATTCTACCACTGAAGTGGCAGGACACTGAAGCAGTGAGATCCTGCACTTGGATCTTTAGGAGGTTATAAACAGCAGCAGCAGCAGCAGCAGCAGCTTTTTAAATGCGCTGGAGAGGAGATATGGCATATGTAGCAATACCAGCAAGAAGAGTGTTACAATAGTAAAGTCCGTAATTGATTATACAACTGTTAGTTCCAGTCCACTAATTTGATTGATCAAGCGGCATTCCAAGAGTGCTTATGTTTAGTATAACTGCACTGGGACATTTGACTGTGTGTATCACTCTGCTCATCTGTGTTCACTACATAAAATTCCACTTCCTAGTCTGAAACGGTTACTACAGTAGTGTTAGTGACATCAGCGAATACGATACATTTCAAGAATATAACTTTTGACATAAAATATGGACGCTCATCAGATGAAGATGAAAAGGAAGAAGTGACACCAATTTCACCGGAATAACCTTTAACTGGAATGTACTAATCAATGTGAGCTAGCTGGGCAGTTGGCTGACATGCTATAAACTGAGTGTGGCTTCTTCAGGATCTATTCCCATTTGTGGAGCAAAAATAAACAGAGTATTTGGTCATATTGTGTCCAAATGTCAGTTACTCTATATTAATTTCTTGTTTAAAGATCTGTTGTATAAAAGCAATATCGCACGAGCAAGAGTGTGATTATAGTGAATATTGGCATGGTTGTGATTACCTATGTCACTCACCCTTTGGGCTTGCGCCTATGGCCAAATCACAGCTTTGCCAATATTCAGTGTAATCACACTCTTGCTTGTGTAATATTGCTTAATTAGAGCTTGTATAGGCAGTTGAGCAGGTTCTGTGGTTGGAAAAGTTTGAATGCTTCTGTTATTATGAAGAAGAAACCTGCAGGCTCTTATTGTTGATGTGATGTGATCAGAGAAGTCAAGGCAGTCATCGAAAAATCAGTTTTGTCAAGATTGAGTTTCAGATGATGGGTCTTCCTCCAGGAAGTCTGATAGCTTATGAGCAACATGAAAAGTGGATGGAGGAAAAGATAAGTAAAGCTGTCTGTTATTGGTGTTGCAGTGATAAGTGAAACCATGAGATCTGATCATGAAACTTAACCTCTCTACTGAGAACCATGTCAGAATGCAGTACTCTATCCCCAAATCAACAAGAGTGGAAATGACTGGTAAACAATCCAGCAAGTCCCAGTGTCAAAATCAGAAGACAGGTCAAGTACAATCAAACTGTACTGTACTCAAGCCCTCCAGTACCGGAGATGGGTACTCCAGCAATATGTGACTGATGATTTTCAAATTATATTTATTAAGTTTGTTTTTGCCTTCTAGTATACAGTACTTTATTATTTATTATTATCCCAAAGATGTTCTATTGGATTCAGATCTGGTCAGATCTGACTAGGAAGGCCACTGAAGAACATTGAACTCATTGTCATGCGATGATTGATTTGTATTAAAGGGCCCAAAGTGCCAAGAAAATATTCCCCACACCATTAAGCCATCTCCACCAGCCTGGACTATTGATACAAGGCAGGTTGGGTCCATGGATTCATGCAGCTGGCATCAAATTCTGACACTACCATCTGTGTCCCTCAGCAGAAATCGAGATTCATCAGACCAGTTTACATTTTTCCAGTCTTCAACTGTCCAGTTTTGGTGAACCTGTGCTCACTGCAGCCTCAGCTTTCTGTTCTTGGCTGACAGAACTGGAACCCGAAATGGTCTTCTGCTGTTGCAGCCCATCTGCCTCAAGGTTTGACATGTTTTCTGTTCACTATAATTGTACAGAGTGGTTATCTGAGTTACTGTAGCCTTTCTGTCAGCTCAGACCAGTCTGGCCATTCTCCACTGACCTCTCTAATCAATAAGGTGTTTCTGTCCCCTGCTGCTCACTGGATGTTTTTCTTTATTGCACCATTCTGATTATACTCTAAAGACTGTTGTGCATGAAAATCCTAGGAGATCAGCAGTTATAGAAGTACTCAACCAGCCCTTCTGGCATCAACAATCATGCCATGTTCAAAATGACTGAGATCACAGTTTTCCCCATTCTGATGGTTGATGTGAACGTTACCCGATACTGCTGACCCATATCTGCTTGAGTTTATTCATTGCACTGCTGCCACACGATTGGATGATTAGATAATTGCATGAATGAGTAGATGTATAGGTGTACAGGTGTTCCTAGGGTTCAGTGAGTGTATGTGGACACCTGATTTTCACACCCATATGTGGGCTTTCCCCAAGTGTTGCCACAAAGTTGGAAGCACAGAATTGTCTAGAATGTCTTTATATGCTGTAGCATTAAATTTTCCCTTCATTGGAATTAGGGGGCTCAAGCCTGTTCCATAATGACAATGCCCCTGTGCACAAAGTGAGGTTCGACATGGACCTCAACCCCACTGATTACTTTTGGGATGCACTGGAACACTGACTGTGTCCCAGGCTTTCTCACTCAGTATCAGTGCCTGACCTCACTAATGCTCCTGTGATGGAATGAGCACAAATCTCCACAGCCACATTCCAAAATCTAGTGGAAAGCCTTCCCAGAAGCTTGGGGGTTATAACAGCAATGGGGGGACCAAATCTGGAATGAGATGTTCAACAAGCACATATTGGTGTGATGGTCAGGTGTCTGCAAACTTTTGGCAATATAGTGTAGCTATTAAGCATAAATACCTATGTTTGCTGCTAGCAGTCAGCTACAACTGAGCTAAAAAAAGGTAGCTAGCAGTTATACCTTGAAGCCGGCCAGCAATAAATACTGTTATCATACAGCTATCTTTGTTCTGGTCTCATAAATATGTCAGACCACATGAACATCACATACATCTATATGTTTAACAGCTTTGACTATGTTCTGACTATGTACAGCTTCAAAGCTGGTGACAGACTCTTATCATCTCTTCTGTTGTTATGCATTTTATTTTTCACTAGCTTTGGGTTGTTTTTTCCTTATTTGCTTTAATTAGTTTTACACATCTTCTGTAAAACTGACTAACTAGTGGTCTTGTGGCTACAAACTGCTAGTATGTTTGAATGGTTCTGCTCTCCCTCAATCATAACACATGTTGTTCTCAGTTTATCCTGATAAGTTAGCTGGGCTTCCGCCGATGTGCGGTGTCAGATCAATGCCTCGCTCATAGCAGAGGACATGGGGCTCTCTGACAACCTGGTTTACACATGTTGCCAAATGTGGTTAGCAAAGTCTGCTTTACTGGACGTGTAAATAAACCTTGAGAATTCTGCCCCATATGCCAGGGTCACTCTTTGTTCTTGCAAGACAGAGCACAAGTTTGAAAATCACAAAACCAGCATGGTCAAATGGACCAGCCATGAAGCACTTTTAGGTCACTGCAAACCAGTTCTGTGTTCCAATGCCAACAAAGGTTCTGTCGGTATTTTGTGAGCCCTAGGCAAGGAGAGTCAATTAGGCCCCTCAGGACTGCTGTACAGGAACTGTAAAACTATTGGGACAGTATACACTGGCACACGTCTGGCCTCACTATATACTGTATGTTTTCCACCTCTATGGCTGATTCTTCCCAAATCAGTTTAAGCCTTGGGTACCAGTGCTGCTTTTGCTAGTGCTCAGAAAACGCTGTTGGCTTACACACCGAGCAGATCTGCTATCCCAAATGCATGGAGAGATTTGGCAGCCCCAGCCAGGACACCTGTTCCTATGAGTTTGGCCTCTTGGAATGAAGTGTGGATTTATGACTGGAACCTAACAGTCCAGGAAACACACATAAAGATCCCCTTAAACCATTGTTTGCCCTTAGGTAGATGCTGTTCCCTGAATAGTGTGCATCTCTTTGACTGGATCTTTTCTGCAGGAACTGCTAGACCTCTTCATGGGCATTTCTTAGAGGCATGCTACTCCAGGGAGTCTGCGTGTCTACCAAGGTGTCAGTGTGTATTTTCTCCAGTTATATGCCAGTTAGTCCTAAGCTATGTTGGTTCCTCATGACATTGTGGCATGCATTGTTGCAAAAGGTTGTGCAACAATCACTAATTATAGCCTTACACCCTGAAAGAGAATCCAACTCATCACAGGGCACCATGTTCATATACGCAGTCACACACTCATTCACAACTAGCGCCAAATTAGAGAAGCCATACCACCTACCAGCATTTTTGGAAGGAGAGATGAAACTGGAGAACCCACAGGAAAACTGATTTGGGGAAAAATCTGTTTAACTGAGATTTTTCAATGTGATTTCTTTATTTATTTTAAAATACCTGACAAAATCACTGGAGTAAGAATTACCAAGCATTATTCAAATGAATTCCATAAAAATGTTTTAGAATGCGTATGGTGACATTCAGAACCGTCTTAAAGAGATTGAGACCGAAGATTCGGGTAACAAATAATCTATTTAATAATCTATTGCGAAAACAGATTTTGTTTAGAACACAGGTTCTGGTTGCTAATATTCCAAATGAAATAATCCAACAGAATTCTGGAGCAAAACACTGACTCCCTCCAAAGAGAATTTATCTTTTTATGAAAAGTACCCAGTTAATTTGAAGAGAATGTGGCCTTTACTCGATCTCACAAGTTATTTTGCCACCTTTCTAGTTATTAGGGGAGCATGAAGATGCCTCTGTGTTTCCTTTGTTTGTTGAACATTTTACTCAGCCAAATGTTACTTCTTTCATTTATAATGTACATTTAACAAAAATGATGACAGAGAAGCAGAGATCTGGGCTCAGGAGAATATACAAAAGAAGTCACTAACTACTGAGAACTTTCAAATGTTCAAGAAGGACAGGAACCTTAGCCTCAGTCTCAACATGAATGGAGGAATGTCCACATAAAATGATATACTGCATGTGCAAAGAGGCTGTTTTACTGGGTCATCCACCGATGGCCGATGAAGTGTCTTTATTGATTAGGTTATGTCAGGCAGACATTATTCTCTGTGAAGACTTATAGTCATTGTTCTCTGTGAAGACTTAGAATATTCTGCGCCTATCCTGGTTTGGGAACAGCACCAAGCAGGATAGGCGGGCTCTCCAGAGGGTGGTGTGATCAGCTGACTCCACAATCCGTACTGAGCACCCTGTCCTACAGCAAGTGGTGCTGGACCAAGGCCAGGTAGATAGTGAAGGACCTCAGCCATCTGAACAATGGACTCTTCTCTCTGTTGCAGTCAGGGAAGCACTTCCGCTCTCTGAAGGCCAACACAGAGAGAATGAGGAGGAGCTTCTTTCCACAGGCCAACCAGGACAGCACCTAGGACTAGAGCTTGGACTTGTTTGCACAACACCCACACCACCTACATTCCTGTTAATATACCTGTATTATCCCATATTTAAATATTTATTATATATGTTGGCAATTTCAGTTCACTACAACTACCTCAGCACAGTATTACATATCGGCACCTTATTCCAGATATAGTCATACTGTTGCTGCCACCTATCTTTTATATTATATTTTTATATTTTTCCTTTTCTACCTGTATATAAGTAAATTCTGGTTTAAGTAAATTCTATTTTATGTCACAGATAGTCGAAGAAAGCATTTCATTGCATGTCGTACTGTGTATGGTTGTGTGTGTGACCAGTAAAATTTGAATTTGTATTTGAATTTGAATTCTCATTCAGATTAAAAAAAAAAAAAAAAAGCCTTCAAAAATATAACTCATAGTAATGCCTTTTCTTGACCTGATCAGAATCAGTCTCAGCACCAGTTATTGTATTCTTATGGTGCTGCCACCTCTTGGCTCAAGTGATCACTACATCATACAATTTGCTTTAATTGCTGGGATCTTTGACTAATGTGAGAAATGGATGAAGAAATAAAGTTAGTTGGGCAAGGAAAAACAATTATGCGAATGAAATTCAAAAGCTCAGAAAGAACCTTAAGAGGTGGTGGGACTATACCACTAAAGAACTTTAGTGATCAAAAATATCTGGGTGAATACAGGATATTAAAAACAGCAATAATGTTGCTGAGAACCAAAATAAATTTTTTGAAGCATCTCATGCTAATACTACCTATAAATCCTTTTCACTACCTTTATATTTCACTTTAGAAGAGTTTGTATAAAACAGCAAAGGACAAAAGAGGCTTGATGTTAATCTCAGTAAAGCTGGTGGTCCAGACAGCATTCCTGCTTGGTTCTTAAGGCAATGTACAGATCAACTAGCAGCAGTTATCACCTATTTAGTGAACCTTTCCTATCAGGTAGGCATTGGTTCCGACTCAGATATTTAGATATCAGATTAGATATCTCCTTCTGCATGAGTGTAAGAGGTGTGCAAGCACTCACATGCAGCTTTTTCTACATGCTTTCTCCAATTTGAAGTACTTTTTTCAGTCAAATGAAGACTCTCAATGTTCAAGTCAGTTCATTTTATTTAATTATTTAGAATAATAGATTTTTCTTATAGAACATTTTTCCTTAAAAACACTAAACATAACGGCTGAATTGTAATGTAAGTATATAAACTTAGATAAACACATCAAATTATTGTGAAATATTATGTTTTCTAGAGAGCTACAGTTAATAGCTCAGGTAGAAGCAGTATGTACTAATGGCATTTGTGGTGCCACACACATCGAGCTCATTAATTTTGATAGATTTTAAATCTAAATGGGTTTTTAGAGTGTTTAATACAAATTTTGTTTACAAATACAAATATGCCACAATGCCATAGAATTATACAGGTATACATTAAAAATGCCACCATGTATTTCTAAGAGGTTGTTTCAGTGTCACTTCACCGTTAGGCTTGCTGTTGTGCGGCAGCCCCACATCTGCTAAGGCAGCTTGTCCAGTTCAGCGCACTGGTACTTCTGAGAATGTGACAAAAACTGATGGTATATGACACTGTTCTTTGTAGAGCCTGACCATGCAATCATCATCATTAATTAAAAAAAGTCTATTAATGTGGCCAATTTCAACAGGATCAATCTCTGGAGAAAGCAATAGGATGACTGAACATTTAGATTGTAGTATCGTCAATTTTTCATATTCATGTTTGGGAAAATTATAGTTTGCTGGATGATAGTATTATAATAAACTACAAGTCTACTGCCACAAACACATACTTTCATGGTACCTGGTATATGACTTTTTTTTTATTGCACCCTGAATATCTCACTTAGTAAAATGCAGCAAAAAGTTTCTGCTGTGTACACACCGAAAATAATTTGCAGAAAGTAAAATATTTTGCTTAGATCTAAGCAGATATTTGTGTAATAACCCCCTATTTTCCATGCCAGTGTGAGCAAAATAGACTAGCTTTTGAGTAATATAATTTCATATTGCATTACATAAAAGGTTCCTCAGTAAGTCACACTGCCACATTGTTGCAATAGCTTCTGAATTGTCCTACCAAGTCCCAGCTGTCATGAGGCTTCAAATTCATTAAGTACAATCAAGTAGTACATTTTTTTTATTTGTTGGAAGTAAATATTAATTTGTGTTTAGAGCACTAACTTCACTGCTATGGGCATCTCAAGGGTTTTTATGTAATTAAATGTTTATAATCCTAAAGTGAAATCCACTTTATAATCCTTTTATAAATCCACTTTATAATCCTAAAGTGGTTCTACTTGGAACCCTCTGTGATAGGGAATGACTCTGTTGGACCCAGCAATCTGTCACCAGCTAGCAAATACTGGCATGGATCCACTTGTCCCCTTAACACTGCATGTTAATACAAAGTTATTCTCACTGATAAGGCATCGTATGGTGAAGCATTTCTATCATGATGAAAATGGTCTCTTCCAGTATGACAGTGTCCCTATCCACAGGACATGAGGATTCAGTGAATGGTTTCATGATTGTGACAATGTTATACTGTATATTATATGCTATGGCCATTGCAGCCACCAGCTCTCAGCCCAATTGATCAACTATGGGAAATTTTGGACAGTACTCTTCACTACCAACTTCAAAACACCAATTAAGGCAATATTGTGAATGAATGGTGTCCCTTCCCTATAGTACAGTTCCAGATACATGTAGAATCTATTGAGGTTGTGTCTCGCACTAGCTTAACACCTTACTAAGACACTTTAGTTGTTTTTAACCATTAATTTGCCATCTGCTGTAAATTATAATTGGTTGATTAATTGTGAATGAGTGAATTTGCTACTGAATTCAGATTTTTTGCAGCAGCAAGCAGTGTGCATCATGTGGGAAAGAAAATGCAAAGTGAACATATTTACACTTAGTAAGGACAGTTAGCAATGTTTTTTTTTTTAGATATTCATGAAAATCTCTACATATGTATATATTGGTAATAAGACAAAAGGAATGAGAGTGAGATTGATATACAGAATACACAGTGATTCAAATTACAGAACATGGACCTGTGACAAAAAATGCTGTTAATGTATAGTTTTGTTCACTCCATGCATATTAGATCTGTAGAGCTGGGTGCCTAGTAATAGTAATAGTGCCTACTGAAATAGAGTCATTGTTGTAGTCTTATTTTATATACCTTTAAGAACAAGGCTCACTTTTTAAACATTTTATATGCAAATAATCTTATGGACCTAGCCTATAACTCACACACTCAAACACTAATTCACGCACTCGAGCACTCACTCACCCACTCACTCATTCACCCAGCTTTAGCAGTATATCAGTCATTCAACAAATGTTAACCTTCCTATATTCCTTGTTCACAACTCCATACATTTAAAAATACTGCTCAAATTGAATTAGCTCTTTCGAGGTAAGTTAGTTAGTCAACCAAAATTTTTTTTTAAATATTGAACGATATTTGAGAGATATAAGCCAGTGTTCCACTGATTTGCTCACCTTTCTAGATGCACACTGCTTCATTTAATTCCCATTTAAATAGGATCTGCAACAAGCACTACTAGAGGCCCATTGGGACAGGAAGGTTAATGACAGGGTTGCCAGTGTCTGCAGCTTTTTTTCCCCAAATTAGGGTCTTGTTTTGTAGCATATATTAAATCTAATTAAATCTAATACTTTTCTGCATACAAAGGCAAAGTGTAAGTGCAGACAGTGTGTCTACAGAACCACTTCTATTGTAAGATATATTGTAGTGATGTGGAGAGGGAAAGGGGGATTATTGAGTAGGTGATACCCAAGAAATGCATTTGCAAAACAGTGACCTTGTTTTCCATGCAAAAGGTTGAGAAAAAGAAGAATGTCTCACTTTTACAATGCCTGAGGTCCTCTTTGTGGTTTTTTTTGAGATGTGGTTGGCTTGGAAATTTTGCTGATACTTGGCAACATGGATAGTGATATTAGCCCTTCTATGTGCACCTCAGACACTATGAAACACACAGGCAGTATACCTTGTGTCGAATACAGTTGAACCAAGGTATGTCTAAAACCACTCAAAACGAGCTGCTAGACAGTATGCTGTATGATTATGTTATCCACTCTCAACTGCATAGTAAGGGGCTACTCTTAAAATTCACTACATTACACAAGCCTGTAACATAACTCAAGTGTGATAGCTCTTGACTTAATTTTGTTTGTGGCTGTGCCATTGTTAATGTCGTAATGTCTCACCATGGTCACGAGCCACTCCTGCACACGTGCAAGTCCAAATAAACCCTATACACACCTTATATGAAGGTAAGCTACATTCAATGCTGCTGCCACTGTAGTACAATAAAAGTGCTTATGTAATCTTTGTAAGGCACAATTTATATAAATGTTAATAATACAACATTTCTAAGTTCTGCAGAATTGACAAACTGGTGTGTTTCTCTATTCTGTCTTCAGGATGTCCTCAAGATATTGCTTGGTTAAAACTGGCCTTTAAAAAATGCTATCCCTTCAAAAGTAATATGCATTGTGATGATGCACCTATCAAGTTCTGTGGCTGCATTTCTCTGCACTTTAAACTTGAATTATTGTATTATTGTATTTGTTGTTTCTGCAAATAATCAGAATCTTACAGATCACAAAAAATCCACAACTGTGTCACTTCTTTCAAAAAAATGAAGGCGAGCATGCTAGATAACGCTGGTGCACATTTGCAACACTTGCATATGTCTCTCTCTCTCTCTCTCTCTTAAAATTTACCAAACATGAAAACAGTGGAAATGGATAGATATAAATAAGCTCCTATGTGTTACCTCAGGCACCGTATTGCAGAACATTCACCATTAATGCCTTTCCAAAGAGCAGATGTTGGCATGTATTGTTAGAACTGAAAAGTGTGCCCTGGGTTGTGTTTCCGTCCAGTGTGTGACCCCCTTCCACACCTTCCAATTAGATGTTTTTTTTATTATAGGGGAAATTTTTTGTAAAGGTCATAATTAATTAACCCGGCTGCTTGGAGCTCTTTTCCTTAAAACTCTCTAATTTCGGCTTTCCCCCCCTCAGACATCATTTCATATAAGTGTTATCATTGTCTACCTGTAGGACACAGGCTACAGAGGAACTTTTTTTCTTAACATTTACAAGTTATCGAGTTTTTTTTTTTTTTTTTTTTTTTTTTTTAGTGAGAAGGGAGGTTCAAGACTTGATGCTATATAATGAGCTAAAGTTCAGTGGTGCAAACAGCTTTTTCGACTATGGATTTTTTGCTCATCGGTTGTTCTCAATACAGGGTCAGTTTTGCCTCGATATAGATGAAGCAACAACATGGACAGTTACTAGCACTTCCTTTCTCCCACCCTCATGTAGTTCAGTGTTTGTCTTGCAACTATATTGCACTTGTTTCACTTAGAAGGAACAGAAGCGTGGATTGTATTCTGCCTCACTTTTTTTTTTTTTTTTATCTGGATAAAAGTTTCTAACAAAATGAATAATATTACAACAATAATATTACAATAATCCAATAATACAACAAATAATAATAATAATAATAATAATAATAATAATAATAATAATAATAATAATAATAATAATAATAATCGTGGACATTTTAGTGCGATGATAAAACCAGATAAAACTCGATTGAATAATTTACAGGTTAGAATTTATACAGTGGGGTTTTTCTGTTCCTCTCCTCACGGTTCTCCCCGCCAGCACGCAACCCAGGCTTGGTCTAATAATTTCCATACTTCGCAGTGAGATCACAAAACTCACAAACACTAAATCAAAACCGGGGACACAACACGTCTTCAATAAAACACTATGGACCATCGAGAGGGAAAGAAAGAAAATTAAAACCACATCACGTAGGAAATGCAATCTGTTATTACCACTTTTGATTACCACTGTGCTATTTGTGAGCAGGACAGACACACTGCATCTTCTTGATGGTGTCAGACAGATTAGCTTCCCTATCTGTGTGTGCGTGTGTGTGTGTGTGTGTGTGTGTGTGTGTGTGGGTGTGTGTGAGACAGAATGTCTAGACAACCGAATATTAATCATTATTCATTAATTCTCTCTCTCTCTCTCTTTCTCTTTCTCTTTCTGTGTGTGTGTGTGTGTGTGTGTGTGTGAAAGGACTTCCCTATCGAAGGCGACCTCTTCCTCCATTTAAAAACAATAGAAAGACACCAGTGAGAACTTTGAGCTTACAAAGTTGAAACGAACTAGGGCCATTGTACAGAATGACGTATTTTATTGTGAAAGAGTCCAGTTAAATTGCTGCCGATAGTGTAATGTTTTCCAGTCATAACCTTCTGGTAAGATCCAATTGGGCCAGCCATGTTTAATACACAGCAAAGCCAGTGGCTAGAACGCGCAACTTATGGTCCTGGCACGTAACATCTCTGAATGCACAGACAAGTAACCCGGTCAGCTGATGCAGCCAATAACAACTGCAGTTAATTATTAGTTATTATTTGCAGAAATCAGGCGGAATTCAGTGCGACGTTCCAGGGACGTTAGAGCCTCCAATATTACGAAGCCAGTTTAAATGTGACGCTGCGTCAATTATAATAAACTGTCCATGTTCAGAATCTAACAGGTACTTCATTCACACGACCATCTCCAGGGCTACTTTATTTCTGTTTCAGTCCAGTCCTTGTGGGAGCCTCATGTCTGTTTAAAGTCATTCTCTTCAGAACCAGCATAGGATACACCTTGAATCCCCAGAGACAAGTCATTTAAACATCCCGAAACATGGTGAAGTGGTGTTTAAACAGCTAGGATAATGCTGATGCCAGGCTAGCAGATTAGTCTGGACAATGTCTATAGGCCTGTAAATATAATGAAAATGCCAGGCCTTCGTGTGCTACATTTTAATTTAATTACAGACGACAGAATCGAATACTGGATTATAATGAATTAAATGTTGTTCCAGGTTATTTAATAACACTTCGCATTTTTATTTTTCCAGGTTAGCTTACATGTGGCTTACCTTGTGGGTAGCATAACTATACGAATATACTTAAACCCTTTTCAATTTCTTTTCCTGGTTCCAAATTAGTACAAACAAGCTGTAATTCCAAAGTTTGGCAACTATGAAATATTCGGTATTATACTTTATACTTTTAAATGTCATGACGATGATAGACCACAACAGCATTATAAGGGAAGATATGTATATATATATATATATATATATATATATATATATATATATATATATATATATATATATATATTATACTAAAATTGTATAGATATAGATTACGAGTCGTTATGGACATTTTCAAAAATAATAATAATAATAATAAGTATATATATATATATATATATATATATATATATATATATATATATATATATATATATATATATATATATTAGTGTTGCAATGCCACAGCGTGAAATAATAAGGGGCTTTTAATTGATTTAATTACTAATTAATTTAATTACTATTATTATTATTACTCCTCTGTAAATTTTATGCTAAGTCCAATTTCTATTCTTTGAAAGTTCAACGCTTCCAAGCCAGTTCCTAAATGCTTGCATAGTAACCATGCCATGCTTAAACAGTAAATTGTTGCAGCTGTTAGGACTGAATGAAAATAATGAACATTACTGAATAAGGTATAATTAAATTGTTTCTTAAAATTTGTGTGGGAGGAAAAAACATGCAGTTTCCTAACCGCAATATTTTCCTCATTTCAAAGAAAAAAAATTTCCATTCAAATTCCATGAAAAGAAGCTCACAGGGTCTTCATATGTCTCACATTTGCAGATAACTAAAAATAGAGGTGTTTGGTAGTCTAGTTCATCGGCGTTCCCCCTACGGAACACCCCAAAAAGCCGAATAAGAAGGAGCAGTAGGCTGCTCTGAGGTGATGTACGTTATTATAGCGCTTAAGCCTAATGAAAGTTACTATTTTGGAAGAAATGTACATTGATACCTGAGTGTGCTGCAGTCCACCTTCAAACCCATTTTACGATCGGCTTTCTTTTTTTCATCATTCCTTAGCGTGTTGGTGCTCGGATCAAATCCTCATGCCTTCACGTGGTGTATCCGGAATTGTGTCAGGATTGTCATTCCTTTTGTATCCAGATGGGGGAGACTGTCTCTGAGACTGTCGAAGGCTGTGTGGATCCACACTGTCGTTTTCAAATGACCATTAACATGTTCAGAAAATTCAGCATGTTGTTATAAGCAGGTATCGAGCAAATGTCCTGGGATTTGTAGGAACAGCATGTTTAAAGACGTGAAGGAGAGATGGAGCACGCTGACTAAGACTCGTCCATGGCTTTCCGGTCAAATGCCACTGGATGCCCCTGCTGAACAGATGACTGTTTAGGCCTAGATGCGTTTTCATCACCTTACCTAACAGTGTTTTTAATCATTTATTTTTTAGATCAGTGGATGAACACCCTCTTCAGAGTTTGTGCTACAATTCGACCTGATGCTTTCCATGTGTAAATGACCTCTTGTGAGCTCTGGTCACGTAAGATAGTGACACGGCCTCTTATTATTACCAATGGGTCGACTGTTAACTTTTACAAGTGACATTTTGCAAGCTAATAAACTGTACCTTCTTTACATCCTCAGGAAACACTGAGAACATGCTGTGATTACGCAACCTCTTGGAATTTAGTCAAGCCCTTATAGCATATAGGTTATAGTCTACATGCAGCGACAGAGCTATTGATTACATTAGGTCTGAACTGAGAGCACACGTACATTGCTACAGGCCTACTAAAATATGCGTGAGTGCAATTTCCACAGCTTAATCAACAAACGCGCAGGTTTAACATTTGAGTTGCGTGTATAGGCCTAAATAAATTAAATGCAAACGTGAAGGGGAAAATAAAATCTAAAAATGATTCAAAATCCACACGCGTTTTGTATGGGTGCCCATGTTTGAAAAGCCCTTTCAGCATTGCAAATTATTTAAAATGCCTGGGTTTCAAAATGCTATCACTAAAATTTGCATTCCAATTAATGCCAATTTTGTGCTAATGTATGTTTTTTTTCCTTGTATAAAACGCAAATAATCACAATTAAAGTGCTTACCCTATTCGTGCCAATGTACCCTATTGCTCACTATACGGGCATTTTTATTAAGTTCTTGTTCCTTAGTTCTCCACCGTGAATAGTCATTGACGTTACAGAAAACACAACCCTCTACTACAGACTTACTGCCACATTTGAGTGTGATTTTCTCCATATTAAACAGACTTGGCGTTATTTTTGGGCACAGGACGCACGGAGCTCTGTGCTCAAGTTCCCCCTTTAATCGGAATTAGTCTGTTCCAGAGGTTAAATTACGCAGACGGGACGGCTCGCGCGCGGAGCAGCCTATCCCAAGTCGCGCCGACCAATGAGATCAGCCCATAGCTCACAGCGTAACCGGAGCCATTGACGTGGAGGATGCGTCAAATTAATTCGAGCAAACTTCTGCCTACTGGATCAGACAAATTTCGTCTTTAACGAATGAAGAACAGCTTTGCAACTTCGTTCAAAGCAATTCTAAAATTTTGCTTCTTGGAGAGAAGAGAAGCGATCTCCGGATATTTCCAGTCTGATTTGGAGCTCCTTAACACTGCATGCAGCAAAGACGGTGCGTTCGGCCATTGAGGGGAAACTGTGTCAAGGAAAGCATCCCAACACCACAGGCAAATGGGTGAGCCTTCGTTCACATCAGCATGCTTCAGTGGGAGAGGGATGATAGAAGCAGGACATGTTTTGCATGCCTGAATAACGCCAGAAATGACCGTAAATTCGGCGTCGAGTTCCAGTCGAGCGCAGTACTCGTTTTTTCCCCCTCTTTTTATCTAGATGTAGCCTATGCAAGCACCTACAGTTAGCACGTCGACTGTGAATGCTGTCGCAATACAAAAGATCAGTCACTTATGCTACAGTTTAAATCAACATATGTCTTATTGTCAGGTGTTACACAATGAGACTATGCTCTTGCTTTGTCTAGATATAGTTCTTAGAAAGTAAACTGGTTGCACTGGATGGTCATCACATTTTAGCCTGCTATTACTGAGCAGACGGGTAAATCCATGGTTTTTAACTTCAGTCAGAAATGCTATATTAATGTTTCTCGTGCTTTCTCCTCCAGAGCAAACCTATGGGGAGGTGAACCAGTTAGGAGGGGTTTTTGTTAACGGCCGACCTCTTCCCAACGCCATCCGACTAAGAATAGTGGAGTTAGCACAGCTCGGGATCCGTCCGTGCGACATCAGCCGCCAGCTCCGCGTTTCCCATGGCTGTGTGAGCAAGATTCTGGCGAGATACAACGAAACCGGCTCCATACTGCCCGGTGCGATCGGAGGCAGCAAGCCGCGGGTTACGACACCAAACGTGGTGAAGAGCATACGGGAATACAAGCAAGGAGACCCGGGGATTTTTGCCTGGGAGATTCGGGACCGACTTCTAGCAGATGGAGTATGTGACAAATACAACGTGCCCTCTGTCAGCTCCATCAGCCGGATTTTACGGAACAAGATTGGCAACCTCTCCCAGCCCAACCAGTACGAAAGTGGCAAACAAGCTGCGTCGCAGCCCAGTCTCTCTTACAATCATTTATATCCATACACATACCCCAATGCGATGTCTCCTTCCGGGACCAAAATGAGTAATTCTGCCGGTGTCCCGGTCACCGGGGGACATGTTAGCATACCGCGAGGCTGGCCTTCAGCTCACACCGTCAGCAACATCCTGGGCATACGTGCTTTCATGGACCCCACAGGTGAGACTACTGAATTACTGACTTACTCAATACAGAACTGTTACACTTCACGAGGCTTAACTATCTTCTCAGCAAGATTTAATACGGTGCAAAACGCCCAGATATTTCTGTTTATAAAGGCATATGTCATTCATAATAGCTGACAGACTGAAGAGAAAGCCAGTTCGCGTTGTTCGGCATTTTTCGGTTAGGCCTCGCGCAGACCTCTGTGTAGGCCTCGATCACTAAGATGTTCTCTCACCAACGCATTAGCAAAATCGGACTTGCATGTACGAGTCATGCTGCAGCATTTTACACTTTTGCAAAATTAACCAGACCTGTATAGAAATGTTCCTTCCGAACAATTATAAAGCTCTATCACAGCCTTAGATAAGACACTAATTCTCTATATGAAATATGAGCAATTAAGCCGAGAATTAATTTACGCACATTAGAGTTTTTTTTCTGGAACGATTTGCATTTATAATTATAAATAAAAATAGGCAAATAAACAAAAAATATGATAAATAAATATAAATAAAAATATATCAATAAATATAGCCTAATATATCATATAGATATCTGAAATAAATATAAGAAACATAAATAATATTCAGGAAATTCGAAGGTTAATTCTTGGACGGAATGCTTTCAGATTTGACATGGATATTTATCTATTTATCTTATTTAATTCTAATAATCTTTATAGCATTCTTTGACATGCTCTCAGATTCATATTTCATATTATAGTCCAATGTTATCACTTACCACAATTATTCATTTCCTCTAAAGCGAAATGTCATACAAGATTAACGTGTGGTTTTATTTGAAATGTGTGTTATTTACCTAGCCATTGCTGGTACTGAAGGCTACACACCGAAAATGGAGGATTGGGGTAGTGTGAACCGAGCAGCTTTTCCTTCCACACATGGAGTCAACGGAATAGATAAATCTTCCATTGAGACGGACATAAAGTACCCTCAGGTAACAGCTTTTTCACGCAGTCAGTACATTTGGCCAAACTGCACCTCATTATGGATAATTCGTATAGTGGGCCTACTTGATCTGTTTTTCATTATTTTGGGCTGATTGCATAATCAATCATAATGATGCTCATTAGGCTCTAGCTCTAACCGTTGCGTGTATGCGCGCTTGTGTGTGTGTGTATGTGTGTGTGTGTGTGTGTGCCTGTGTGTGTGCATGCGTGCATGTGTGCGTGTGCGCGCTATTTTCCTGTTTCCTTAGCCTTCATCGACTCTGTCTAGTTACGTTGCGCCGTGTGCCTATTCTCCCTCGAATCAGTATGGTGTGTATAGTGGTGCAGCAGGCAGCTATGTGAGCCCCGGACACCACTGGCAGGCTCAGGGATCGAGCGCTATGTCCATCCATTCAGGGGAAATCCACTCTGCCATGTCCTTCAAACACACAGCCCGAGACGGTAGGCATGGTGCTGTCTGAGACGGTTTTGCTAATAAATCCACCTTCTGTTTAACATATTATAGAGCTGGTTTTAATCATTTTATGTAATGGTGATCATAAGATCCGGACCACACAACACCTCGAGGCAGAATTCATTGCATAATGTATTATCTACTGCAACTTCCTTACAACTTTTATTTATTTATTTATTTATTACCCGATCAGGGCGCCAGAGATGTGTCTATATGTTTATATGCTGAAATGATATTTTCAGCTTTAATACTTTTGTGGTACACATCGTTAGATTTTTTTTAATTATTATTATTTTTAATTAATATCATGGGATGTTTTTATTATTTTACCCAAATGACCAATTCCCATATTTTACTGGCTTTTTAAGAGACAGAATTGCATTGGCATGGCGTCTGTAACCTTATAATGCTTAATGTACTTTAATTGTGTTGCGATACTTACATGCCAGGTATTATGCTTTATTTGAACACTGAAGATTGCTGGTAGACTCCCGCTGCTTGAGAATAATTTGCAAGGGGTTTTGTGTGGAATAGAAAAAAGTTCATGTCAGGTCAGTTTGCAGTGTTATGCTCTCAGCTGCAGTTTGCGGTGTCGCTTACGTCATATGAACTAACGAGAAGTGACATCATGAAAATATATCAGTTTATGAACATTATTATCTCAGGTTTTTTTTTTTTATTATTATAATTATTAATGACATTCTTGCTGATTTTGAAGTCATACCCTGTTTACAAAAAAAATCACAAGTCTTTTTTTTTTCATTTATTCAGTTGACTAATTGAACTGCTTTACATAATAAAAATAAAAATAAATAAAAATAAATATAAATAAAAATAAATAAATAAATAAAATAATAATAATAATAATAATAATCCAAGACAGTTGTCTTGAGTCTTTATTATTATTTTTTATATATATATATATATTTTTTTATAGATATATCCAAACTTTCTTAACCTAGTTAACTGATCTGCAAAAGAATACGCCTCTCTGCAAATGCTTCAGCTTGTTATTGTGGCTGTTCTAAGCTTTCACTAGGTTTAATCGTCTTAATGACTGTCTTTAGGTGTGCAGTGCTAGAACAATAATTCCAGCTTGTTTGCTTTCTAAATATGCCTCCTGTTTGTACTTCACAGGAGACAGAAAACCCCCGAGTCCCCTAAGTAAGCAACAGCACGAGGTGCTGAGCAGCATACACGGACTCAGCCTTCCTACGTCATCATCATAGCCCTGGATACGTTGTGGCGCGTGCAGCGTAAATATTAGCAATACATTTGCCCATTTCACGAACAGTAAGTTCAAACGCTACTTTTCCCCCCACCATGCGAAGAGCAATCTACCGTACATTCTTAATTTCTGAAACAAAATGAATGTAAAGTTTTACTTTTATTGCAAATGTGCTTTGTGCTGCGTTGAATGTTAGATGGTTGTTGTTGTTTTTTTTGTCTTTTGTCCCTCAAAATTCTTGTATGTTTGCGCTATTTATATAAAAAAACGACTGCATTGCGAAATGCAAAACGAATTTTTTGCCATTGTCCAGAATATCTTGACAATTGTGTAACGTTATTTGTTACATGTCGTCTTTCACTTGGGAAATAAATTGCAGTACCTTAATCACAGTCAGATATGTGAACTGAGTAATTGTTAATGTAAATATGATAAATTCTTTAGTTATATATTTTTATAAATTCTTGTGTAAATAAGCTGAATAAAGGCATTGTACAAGTACATTGCTATACACTATGTCCTTATTGTGTCTGAATACACTTTGAGTCATATACTAATTGGTTTTAGCCTCATTTTCGCGAATTCCAGCTTTGGTGTTCGTGTGTATTTGGATGTTTCGTGTGTATTATCGAGTCCATCAGCCCCTGGGTTGGTGGTATCCCAGAATATCGTACAACAACCACAATTAGGTGCAAAAGTGCTGTTAAAACTCAGGGTTGTTTTTTCCCCTAAAACAGTTCAATGCAGTATGCATGGGTGATAAAGACTACTTTGCTTTCCTCTGAACTGCTACCATGCTTAATGGCGCCTAGCAGCGTTTGGCGCCTTATGTGATGCTATCTTGGTTTATTCTGGAATAAAGCCACCAAGTCGGTAAAATATCGAATATCAACTTGATTGACTTCCTTGATTCTCATATGTGTGCAGAGGTTTGGGATATAACCATCGGCTACAGCTGTATTTTTCGGGGACAGATTTGACCTTTTTGGGGGACAGATCCCTGATCTGTTTATGAACTGTCAGAATGAAAATGGCTTAGCAGAAGTGATGATATTTCAGATAATTATTTCGATATGAGATAATAGAATTATAACAGTGTGCAAGCCTAGTAGAGCAGCTCGGGTAGACTAAATGTGTCTGAAACAACGAAAAGTAATCCACATGAATCCTTTTCATTTTTTAATCGTCGTTTTCTATTCTTTCTTTCTGTTCATAAAGATATTGTTTGTACTACTTTTTTATTGAATTATGAGTTTATTCGTGATTTAATATGGATGCTGTTCAGGCCTAATCCAAATCTATTCAGTAGTGAACACAGTTCAAGACAGGTTTCCAATTTTAAGTGGCATTTTGTTTTGCCACAGTTTTCAAAGGTCCTGGAATATTTTGTATTTTTCATATTTTTGTTGTTAGTTTTTTTGTTTTTTGTATTTTTTTGTACTATTTTTATATTTCGTGAAGTAAATCAAGTGGATGCACAGAACTGCTATTTCCTTTCAATGGCTAAGGCTAGCTGTAAGATATTGCCTTCTCTGGTGTAATAAGGTGTGCAGAATGAGCGTGCACGAGCTGATTTTCCACCTGGCCTGCTGTTTGGGAAATCTTAATTTCCCGTTCAGTTTGATTGGGATTAGTAATACGGTTGGCTGTCACATGCTATGCACAAAAGCAGTTTTATGGTTATGCTGACGTAACATATTAGTTCCTGTGCGTTTTAATACCGAGTAATGCGGAAGATCACTGCTGTCTATAAGAGCCGGGATGAAGCCTTTTCATTTCTGGGAAATTGTTTACATTTCCTGCATATTAGTTGGCGATTTTTAAAACTTGATTATTTTAATAGATTTTCAAACAGCTTTAAAATTAGATTTTCCATTTGTCCTTCCCAGACAGAGCAGGCTACGG